>NW_026888750.1:0-11856 GCF_032173495.1 Musca vetustissima
GTTCTGACTCCGAAGCCGTTCGCGATCAAATTTTTGGTTGATGCGCGCAAAAGTTATCGAGGTTTTAATTTTGGGCATAAGAAAAAAATCTTAAAATTACTCCGTTTATTATATTGACCAAAAACGTTGATATATATCTTCCTCCGTAAAATAAGAATATGAATATATTATAATAATCACGATAAAGTTGCACATATTCGCGAAATATGAGAAAAATAAAAAAATATAGCAGATTACATCAATATTTTCATTATATTAATGGTATACACACACCTAAAAATTAATTTAAAAATATCTACATAATCTAAACACCATGATGAATCAAATGATATCAAAATCACACAAGTCCGTGTAGCGGTTTCTAAATCACAGCGACAACAAAACAAGATATTGAGGAAAAATATTTGTTTTTGGTTCGAAAAAATAATGTCATCATATTTATTTTTTTAATTGTATACAAGAAATTTCAGAAAAAAATGTTGGAGTTATTCTGCTTTTTTATCCGAATTTCGCCGAAAAATTGACATATATAATAATAATCACCTTTGGTGTATAAGTATACGCCTTGAGGATTATATCAAGACCCTTCCGAAAAATCTTAGAATTCTATAGATAGGAATAAATCTTAAAATAAAATAATATTATGAAATATACATTTTAAATTGCGTGTAACTCGCGTAATTCTCAAAATCCTTTGATGCGCATGCGATTTCCAGGAAGTACTGAAGTTTATCTTCCAATCCATGCATGTTTTGCGAAATTTCATTTGACGGCTAAGATGTGCCACGCGTTCCATTGAAGTACCCAAAAAATCTTAAAACGCGAATAATTTCCGAAAACTGCATATGCCATTAACGCGCATCTGATTTCGGTGTGCACCCTAAAAAAATACATCGATCTATACCGATTTCAATGTGGTCCATTAAGAACCATGGATGTGCCAGCAAAATCTATTTTTGAGATAAATTGCGTACATCTCTCTTTCGGTTGAAGTTTTTAAAGTTCTCTTTTCAAAAAAGATCAAAATCCGTATGAGGTCATTTATTGAAGCGGAAATGATACACAGAAAACGCAAATAAATCCGCGATATTTTCAAAAACATTTTTTGCCAAATTTCGTGTTTTTGGAAGGCAAGTTTCCGTCGTTCTAGTAGATAGATTTTCACGAAGTAGATTTTATATCATCCGAAACGTAAAAAACCTTATTGATCGCGGGTACCCATATCATTCAGTTAACAGATCTAAACATTTGGCCCGAAAAATAGGTTTTTTGGAAATTTGATCGCACAAAATTCGCAACTTCGGATGAGTATTACTCTGAAGCTGTGCATATTACATACACAAAATGCATATCAAATTACGCAGATTCGCGACTACAATAATCTTATAATCGATTTTTATAAATTCTTGTTTGCGTATTAAAGCTAGAAGTAAAATTAAAAAAAAACACTCAAAATCGAGCTTCAAAATGTCAGCATCATTTAAAGGTAGATGCAGTGAAAATTTTGAAAAATGATACATAAGGGGCGTAGTTCCCATTTTATTGACTTCTAGTTTTATTTTGACACGGAGACCGTGCAATGAGTGGCTTAGTCACAAATCGATAGAGAACATAAAAAAACTGGTTCGCCTCAACATGTTTTTACACATTTTTTTACATTAAAGTAGACACAGCTTCCACCAAAATAAAGTTTAGAGGTCAATATCATGAACAGTTTGCAACGGGAGACCAATTAACCCAAAACTATTCACTTTTTTTTCATATACTTAAGTAGTTCCCGAGTTATAAAGGGGTGAACCTCCGCTTCAGCTATGTTAAAAAATTGGCAATATTGTCCATATATATTTCAGTTTTTTGAACTTTTTTTAATTTTAATAATTTTACCACCATTGGAGAAAAAAAATATGAATTCAATTAAAGTATGCATGAGCAATAATTGAGAGATATCCAGAAGCGAAATGCGGATGATGGATTAGAAGTTATAATAATCTGAAATCTGTGGTGGGTTATCATCATAGCTGACCTGAAAACAAAATGTGTCCATTACTTGAGAAATTAACCCACAAATCTATCTTCGGACTTGAAATTGGTTTCCTAAAAATACCAAAGGTATGTACAGTTAAGAACATGATACAACCATGAGTTAAGAAGAAGACTAAATCTGGGTTCGTTAAAAAGCCAAGCCAAGTTATAATACCATATGTTAGTCAATGATTATTTAAAAATGTATTTCTAATCAACTGAATCAGATCAAATAACGTATACATTAACCAGCTGCTACGGTATTGGTACTGATACATTACACTTCGAAATATATATAGTCGAACAGTAATTGGGAGTACTTAATACCTATAGCAATCCTATCAATAAAAATGTGAACTATTCTATGTTAATCACTTTAGTAGGGGCAGCGAAGCGCCACGGGTCCAGCTAGTTATTTTTAATTTGGTATCTAATTTGTTTTTAAATATCATATATTTTCTTGTAAATCTAAATTTTTTTAGGGCAAAGCCGGCTTCTCCAGACCACTTAAGTTAATTAACAATATATTTTTTTGCTCCCTTTTGAGAAAAGCATAAGCTCCCAACATAAAATCAATAGAATTATTAACTAAAGTGGTGAACAGTAGCAGTACAGTAACGAACAACTACCAACTAACTGGTTTACTGCTGAGCACAAAACTCAAACCAAATTTATATGGAACAAATTCAACTTGGACTTGTTGTGGTTGACTGGTTGCAGTAATTCTGAATGACAGACTTATGTATGCTGTATGCCCTCATGTAAAACTGAAAAAAAAAACAAGAAAAAACTGAAAATTACTTTACCGAAATGTAAAGAACTTAGTTACTTGATTCTGTAGATTTGGGCCAAACAAAAGGAATAATAAATAACAAAAACAACAAGTATTCATACATACCCTCAACACTTTCCATATATAAGTACCCAACAGTTTTCTGTTGGGTGGTGTAATGCTGCAGACCAAAACCCATGGCAGTCACCCACCAGGGATGCAAAAGTTGGCACAATTGTACTAGTTTTAGCACTATTTGGAAGTCAAAAATACAATAGCACCCCAATGACATATTTAGCACTATTTCTAAATTATATCAAACTATTCTCAGTTAAAAGTATTATAAGTGCTTAAACATACAATATGAAATGGATCGCCATCCCTCGCTGTCGTTACGAATGGATGAATTTGCTATGCAAATTCAGTATTTCCGATCAGAATGATAAATTCAGTAAAGATATTATTTTGTAACAGTTCTATGAGAGAGATGATTTTTCATTGTTTCAGGAATATTTCGGTACAGATATTTCTGTTGTTTTTAAATACTCACCAAATCGGTGGCTTTCACGTCAAGAAGTTATTGAAACAATTTTAACGCAGTGGGAATCACTTCAATATTATTTTAATAATGATTTCGAAGCTGATTCCCAAAATTTAAGGCCCAATTCTATTATTTCTGAATTTTCAAACCATTTTTATACATTTCACCACACTGTGATACAGGGTATTATGTCTTTGAGCATATGTTTGTAACAGGTAAAGGGACATAGGGACATTCTTGAATTAGTGTAGGTTCGAATTAAATCAAAATACAAACTAAATTTTTTGAAACCGAGAATGGGGGGTCCCCTTAAAGTTGCAAAAACCAAATGGTGTATGCAACGGTTTAAAAACAAAAGACACCAAAGAATCCAAGTCTGCCATGCCATTTTTGATATGCAATTTTTCATTGATTTCAGAATGGTATGTGTATGTTTATACCCTTCACCACACTGTGGTACAGGGTATTATGTCTTTGTGCATATGTTTGTAACAGGCAAAAGGAAACGAGATAGACCCATGGTTCCTTTTGAGAATATGCATAGAATCACTTTTTAAGTCGATTTATGCATGTCCGTCCGTCCGTCTGTCTGTCCATGTATTTTTGTGAGCAAAGTACAGGTCGCATTTATGATCCGAATTGGATGAAATTTGGCATAGGTCACTTATTCGGCCCAAGGACGAACCCTATTGAAATTGGGAAAAATCGGTTCAGATTTAGATATAGCTCCCATATATATATTTAACCGATTTAATGTAAACGGTCCCTATATATCATTCTATTTGCACGAAATTTGGTACAGCCTAATCATTTAGGTCTAAAATGATGTGTGTAAAATTTCATAAAAATCGGTCCTGATTTAGAGATAGCTCCCATATATAGTTTCGTCCGATTTCATGTAAATGGTGCCCCAAAGTCCTAATATATCTTTCAATTTGCACGAAATTTGGCATAACGTACTGAATTGAGCCTAGAATGATGTGTGCCAAGTTTCGAGAAAATCGGTCCAGATATAGATATAGCTCCCATATATATAGTTTCGACCGATTTCATGTAAATTGTGCACCAAAGTCCCTATATATCTTTCGATTTGCACGAAATTTGGTACAATGTACTGAATTGGGCCTAGAGTGATGACTGCCAAGTTTCGAGAAAATCGGTCCAGATTTAGATATAGCTCCCATATATAGTTCCGTCCGATTTCATGTAAATTGTGCACCAAAGTCCCTATGTATATTTCGATTTGCACGAAATTTGGCATAACGTACTGAATTGAGCCTAGAATGATGTGTGCCAAGTTTCGAGAAAATAATTTCAGATTTAGATATAGCTCCCATATATATTTTCGTCCGATTTAATATAAATGATGTACCAAAGTCCCTATATATCTTGCGATCTGCACGAAATTTGGTATAACGTACTGAATTGGGCCTAGAGTGATGGCTGCCAAGTTTCGATAAAATCGGTCAAGATTTAGATATAGCTCCCATATATAGTTTCGTCCGATTTCATGTAAATGGTCCATCAATGTCCCTATATATCTTTCGATTTGCACAAAATTTGGCATAACGTACTGAATTGAGCATAAAATTATGTCTGGTATGTTTCGTGAAAATCGGTCCAGATTTAGATATAGCTCCATATATAGTTCCGTCCGATTTCATGTAAATGGTGCACCAATGTCCCTATATATCTTTCGATTTGCACGAAATTTGGCATAACGTGCTGAATTGAGCATAAAATTATGTCTGGTATGTATCGTGAAAATCGGTCCAGATTTAGATATAGCTCCCATATATAGTTTCGTCCGATTTTATGTAAATTGTGCACCAAATCTCTATATATCTTTCGATTTGCACGAAATTTGACATAACGTACTGAATTGAGCCTAGAATGATATCTGCCAAGTTTCGAGAAAATCAGTCCAGATTTAGATATAGCTCCCATATATAGTTTCGTCCGATTTCTTGTAAATGGTGCACCAAAGTCCCTATATATCTTTCGATTTGCACTAAATTTGGCATTACGTACTGAATTGAGCCTAGAATTATGTCTGCCAAGTTTCGAGGAAATCGGTATAGATTTAGATATAGCTCCCTTATATTATAGATTGATTTTAAGTAATTGACGCACCAAGGAACCAATATATGGCTGATAGGAACAAAACGTACTGAAATTAGTATAACCTAACCTGTACCAAGTTTCGTTGAAATAGGTTCATTTTAGCATCCATATATAAGAAAATTGTGCATCAAACTCCTCATATTTGTTAGATTGACATCAAATTTTTCACAACGTACAAAATTGAGCATAGAATAACGTAGTTGGGTTTTCTAGAAGTACAGACATAGCCCAATGGATTAACTATTGATATTTTTTTGAAGTCGATTTACATACTTTTGTCCCATTGTAACAAACGAATGACATGTTTATGGATAGATCTAGGTCGTTTCACATTTAGATAAATATCACATATTTTATTTCATACAATTTCATGATAATAGTCCTGTTTAATATACCCATAGTGGTGAAGGGTATCATATAGTCGGCCCCGCCCGACTTTACTACTTTCCTTACTGGTTTTTAATATGTACAAATATCTATATTTTAGCATCTCTTGTATGAACCTAAAGTGGCGAAGGGAATCGTCCGACTTTTGAACCTTCCTTACTGGTTACTGTTATTTTTGTTCTTGCAATATGTACAAAAATTATAAATAATATCAAATTAGAAATGCAGGATGCCAGAATCATTGTAGAAATTTTTAAGTCTTTCAAAAACGACTTATTGGTCAATGGTGACTGAAGTCAAAAATTAACGAAACGAAGATATGTTTCCTTATATATCACAAATTCTTAGAGGGTAATTATATATTCCACATTCATCTACAAATGTGGAAAGGCTATTTTCATATCAAAATATAATTAAAACCAAAGAAAGGAACAGAATACATGCATCGACTGCTTCAAATCTTAATTAATTTTGTTTATGTATGTTTTTATTAATTGTTAATAACAACAAAAATTTTATAAAAAAATATGTTAAAAGTACAATCGGACTGAAAAAAGTACACTTTTTATTGAAAGCCAGTACAATTTGAATAATTTCATTTCGCATCCCTGTCACCCACAGATGGCATTCATTGGCAGGATGATTTGAAAACATCTGCTTAGCACACAACCAATGATAATAAAATCGAATGAACAGTTTGGTTTCATCTTATTTCTTCTTCCATACCCAGAAATTGGGGACGTATTTACGAGAGGATTTTTTTGTGGTAACCAAATATGAACAGTTTTTAACTGTTAATTGTGGTAGAGTTGAAAATGTTCTCCCTTTACTTGTGTGAACAATCCGGTTTTTGTTATTTTGGCTAACAATTAAAAGTAAAACAAAATTTTAAATAAAACTTTTCTTTCCCAATTTGAGTTTTAAATTGAAATTAAAATCCGAAGTTATTTTTGTGTAGACAGAAAAGGACATGAAATGAAATAAAATTACAGATAAAATATATAATTTTTAGCTTCATATTAAAACTATTTTACAACTTGTTATAAGGAAAAGTTTTTTGGGTTACAAAAAATATTAGAGATTTCGGTGAAAGGGATAGGTGAGAGAGTGAGAAAAAGTTTATCGCCAAAACACTGATTAAGGTTCTGTACCAACTTAGAGCTAATTCGGTTGAACCTCGCGCTCCAGAACCCCAAAATACCGCAAATTGGGGGGCTACCAGAAAAAGTGGAACTATATTTATAATTTTTAGTGCAGAGATTTGACAACCAATAGGAACCCAGAGAATCAAATTTCAGCGAGTTCGATTGAAAAACGCGCTCATAACCCCCAAAATACAAAAAATTAGGTTACGTGTATATGGGGGCTACCAGCAAAAAGTGGACCTATTTAAAATTTTTAACTGAATAAATTTTCTTAAATCCTCAATATACCGAAAATTTGGGTGTACCCTTATATGGGGCCAACCCGAAAAACCTATATTTCTAATGGACCAATATTTCCAATTTTTATACCATAGTATGGTGATTGGTGTAAAAAGCTGGATAATCAAACCAGTTTGGTAACCCTTGTTTGGGCCCAAATTTTTATACAGTATGTCTCTTAAGTTTTTTCTGTTACTTTCAAAAATATGTTTCCCTTAAGGGAACCCCCCCCCCCCCCCACCTTTCTAGATTTTAATCTTTCAAGATTTTCAAAGGGCTGGTAAATCAATACCAATGCTTGTTAAGGTTTGTAACTTTGCACATATATAATTGAAGATTTAAAAGAGAAGAAAAATAATTTACAAAAAAATTTTGTTATTGTTTTGTTGTTGTTTTTTGTAATTAAAAAAAGTCCTTATTTTTGATGGCGGGCATGATAACTCCTCACTGGAACATCGGAATCCGAAAGAGTACATGTCTAGCTCTCGTATGAACTAGGATTATTGACTTCGCTCTAAAATTAACAAAATGGCGGACCATTGAAAAAATATTGGTGGAAAATCGCCAAAAACCAAGTTAAAAAAGGAAGATCTTCGCCTATTGGCTTTATCCTAGTTCATACGATAGCTATACACTCACAAAGAAACGTGTAAAAATTTGGAATCGATTGGGTTATTAGTTTTTGAGTTTCCGTGCCCGCCATTCGCAAAAAGAGAAAAACGCGTTTAAAGTTTGAGAAGCCCTTTAGCCGTCACTTGATGTTTACACAATAAATCGGCTATATCGTCAAGAGTTCTTGAGATTTTCACTTAAAATTTTGTAGGGACATTCTTGTCGAGAATGGGGGGGGGGTCCCCTTAATCATTTAAAGGTAACTGATTGTACAAGGGTGTCTCACGATTCTAACACTATCTTTATACCCTTCACCACACTGTGGTACAGGGTATTATGTCTATCTGCATTTGCTTCTAACAGGCAAAAATAATGAATGTAGACCCATGGTTTCTTTTAAGAATATACATAGAATCACTTTCTGAGTCGGTTTATGCATGTCCGTCTGTTCGTCCGTGTATTTTTTGAGCAAACTGTAGGTATGATCCGATTTGGATGAAATTTGGATTGAAATTGGAGAAACTCCATGTAGATTTAGATATTGCTCCCATATATAGTTTCATCCGGTTTTGTATAATTAGTGCACCAAACTCAAAATATTGGTCCGATTGAGACAAAATTTTGCACAGAGTACTAAATTGGGTGCTGATTGGAATTGGTCCAGATTACGATATAGTCTTGTCCGATTTTATGTAAATTGATCACCATACCATACTGCCAATGTTTGTTCGATTGAAACAAAATTTTTCTCAGAATACTGAATTATGTTCTGATTGATGTATGCGAAGTATTGCTACAGATTCAGATATAGCTTCCACATATAATTTCATCCGATTTTACCTAATGTTGTAACAAATAACTAAAGCTTATCCGATTAGGACGAATTAGTGTATAACGTAACAAATTGATTCTTGGTTCCATTCGGTGTATTCGATTTTGTGTCGAGATAGATTCTGGATAGCGCACTGTGCTGCAGCAAACGATTCCTCAAATACGTCCATTTACATATAGCACTATACATATTTTGCTCGATTTCATACATGTAATTTGCATTCAATTTTTCACACAGGTAATTTCGTCCTATTCCTTTTCAATTGTCGACCAAAGATGCTATGTCCATTCTATTTACAGGATATTGTACATATGAGCATCTCTTGTATGTACCTAATGTAGTGAAGGGTAACATATAGTCGGCCCGTCCGACTTTTGAACTTTCCTTACTGGTTTTAAATTCGTTACTAAAGAAAATTGAATGGAAAATTAGTTGTGTTTGTCCAAATTGTTCTTACAACTATCAAGGTAATTTTAGAAACCATGCCTTGTCTCTTTTTGTAATTGACTTGCAACAAAAAAAAACAAAAACATCTGTTCTAAATTTGTAACACTTTGTACTCCTCCGCTTTATTCAACCCATTTTTTGTCTGATATTTTGCCTTTGCAACTTATCATTCAATTGTTTTCTATAGCCCACGATTTAGTTAGTTTTGGTTTGAATAAATTGTGCTCGTTTTGCAATAAACGACAACAAACAGAGCAACAATAACTACGCGAAATAAACTGGGAAACCGAAGTGAAACGAAACAAACCAAAAAAGACCCTGAATCATGTTGATGATTCAGTTACAAATGCCGCTAAGCTGGAAAAAAGAGCAATTTAGTTCGTCACACTAGTCATAGTGCCTGGCTTACAACAACAACAACAAAAACAAGTAAGGAAAGTAGTAATGTCGGACGGGTCCGACTATATGATACCCTTCACCACTTTGGGTATATTCAATAGATGAATCCTAACAGACGTCGCATTTTTGAAGGACCAGTAAAATGAAATTGGATCCATAAACATGTCATTCTGCAACCTATACTAAATATTTCATTTGGTCAGATAAAGAGTTGCTTCTTCCAATGGGACAAAATTATGTAAATCAAATTAAAGCAATATCCAATGATTACTTGGATAAATATCTGATAAACATGAGGAGTTTGGTGCACCATTTTCTTATAATCGGACGAAAATATATATAAAGGTTATATCGAAATCTAAACCGATTTAATCGAAACTTGTCACATCTTAGGTTTTCCTACACAAATTTGAACCGACTTCAACAAAACTTTCCACATGCTAGGTTATATTGACTTCAGTATATTATGCAAAATGTTAACTAAAATCAGACGAAACTATATATGGGAGCTATATCTAAATCGGAAAATTTGGCAAATGTTAGGCAATATAAATTTCAGTACGTTGTGCAAAATTTTGTAGCATACGGCCTATCCTTGGGTCGTTTGTGACCTTTTATTTATAATCGGATGAAACTATATCTAGAAGCTATATCTAAACCTGAACCGATTTCAACAAAACTTGCCACACGTTATGTTATAGTATCTTCAGTACTTTGAGCAAAATTTTGTGCCAATCGGACCCACCTGGGGAGTTTGGTGTAGAGTTTATATCTAACTTCTTGGTTATGCTAACGAAAATATATATGTAGAAGCTATATCTATATCTGAACCGATTTCAATGAGACTTGCCAGCGATTAATTTATATTAACTACAGTTCATTGTAAAAAATTGTGTGGCAATCGGACAAACTTTGGGTCTTTGGTATACAATTTACATAAACTCGGAAGAAAAAATATATAGGAGCTGCATTAAATCCGTTGAAAATATATGTGGAAGCTATATTTATATCTGACCCGATTTTCACGAAACTTAACACACATCATTCTACACTGTCAGTACGCTTTGCCAAATTTCGTGCAAATCGAAATATATATAGGGACTTTGGCACACCATTTACCTTAAATTGGACGAAAATATATATGGGAGCTATATCTAAATCTGGACTGATTTTCAGAAATCTTAAAACACATTATTCTAGACCTAATTCATTACGCTATGCCAAATTTCGTGAATATAAAAATATATATATTGACTTTGGCGCATCATTTACATTAAATCGGAGGAAAATCTATATGGGAGCTGTATCTAAATCTAAACCGATTTTCAGGAAACTTAACACACATCATTTCGTGCAAATCGAAATATATATAGGGACCTTGGCACACAATTTATCTAAAATCGGACGCAAATATATATGGGAGCTATATGCAAATCTGAACCGATTTCCAAGAAACTTGACACACATAATTCTAGACCTACTTCATTGCGCTGTGCCAAATTTCGTGCAAATCGAAGGATATATAGGGACCGTTTACATTAAATTAGACAAATATATATATGGGAGCTATATCTAAATCTAAACCGATTTTTACCAATTTCTATAGGGTTCGTCCTTGGGCCGAATAAGTGACCTATGCCAAATTTCATCCAAATCGGATCATAAATGCGACCTGTACTTTGTTTACAATTTAACATGGACAGAAAGACGGACGGACATGCATAAATCGACTTAAAAAGTGATTCTATGCTTATTCTCGAAAGGAACCATTTCCTTTTGCCTGTTACAAACATATTCACAAAGACTTAATACCCTGTTTCAGAGTGTGGTGAAGGGTATAAGAAGACAACTACAACATTGTATTCAATCAGTTTTCGTTAAGGCAAAACTTTATCTGTGCATATGTATGAGTGTGTGTGAGAGTGATTGTTCAATGACAGAAAATAAAACTAGATTTTCACATTGCAAAGTGGAAACTTAGTTTTATTTCGAGAAGCTAAGCACAAACAAATTCCCCTATAGGGGAAAGATTGGATGCTTGAACATTTTGATGGGTGGAAAATTTACGACTATGATAGCCCTTTTTTGTTTGATTTTTTTATACCCTCCACCGTAGTATGGAGGGTATATTAGTTTTGTTTTTCCGTTTGTAAGACATCGAAATAATCATTTCCGACCCTATAAAGTATATATATTCTTGATCAGCGTAAAATTCTATTACGATATAGCCATGTCCGTCTGTCTGTCCCTTTGTCTGTTGTAATCACTCTAGCCTCTAAACGAATGGAGATAGATC
>NW_026888751.1:0-117374 GCF_032173495.1 Musca vetustissima
AGGATGAAATAATACAAAAAAAGATTTTTTTCTAAATTCACTTTTATAACCCGAACAAAAATAAATACGGGAAACGTAGTCAACGAAAAAATGCTTTGATAATAATCTGTCCGACATTGCTAGTACTCCTTGGATGTTTAGTATTACAAATGTCATATCTCGGTCTAAGTATTGGTCTAGCCCCCATATAAGGGTCCCCCCAATATTCGGTATTTTGGGGATTTTGGACACGTTTCCCAATCGAGCGGGCTGTAATTTATTATAAAGTTATAAAATGTTCGGCCGCTAACATAGCTTTTTACTTGTTATATTCTGATAATGTTATTACATTATTACAACACCAGAAGGTGGATATTTCGCAGAATATTTCACCGACACGGAAATTAGTTTCGCAAATTTAAGTGTTGTGGTAGTTACGTAATATACCATATGGATAGCCCCGTGCGACTATAATGCTCCGCTCACTAGAAAAAATACTGGAAAATCCAATCCACCATGTGAAACATACGGAAACTTCAATGTGTCGATGTGAAATCGATAAACTAGAATTTTTAAAAATTTTGAAAAAATAAAAAATGCTGAAAAAATGCTAGGTGCTAGATCAATTTTTTTGGTGCTAAACGAGTTTAAAAAGTGCTAAATCTAGCACTAAAAGTGCTAAATTGGCAACACTGGTCCCGACTGATGTATGCGAAATTTCTATATCTACAGGATATTGTATATATTAACATGTCTTGCATGTACCCATAGTGGTGAAGGGTATCATATAGTCGGCCCCGTCCGACTTTCCTTACTGGTTTTTTCATTTATTTCGAGCAATCTTCTAAAAATATAATATTTTTAATAATTTTTATAAGAATGCGCCTTGTAATCAACTACCTTTTAATAATACTGCCTTAAAAATTTAAATGTTTTATACACAAAACACTAACGATGTGGAATGGAAATATTACAAAAACATCTGTAAGAACACAAAAAACCGTGCATCTAAATTTCATTCAAATCGGATCATAAATGCGACAGTCAGACGGACATGCATCAACTCAAGGACATGCATCAACTCATGCATTCTCAAAAGGAACCATTGGTCAATCTCGAATCCTTTTGCCTGTTACAAACATATGCACAAATACATAATACCCTGTACCGCAGAGTGATAAAAGGTATAAATACCGAAAATAAGTAGGTAAACCTGGGCCTATATAGTTCGTTCTAGAACCTGACTTTCTAGTTTTTTTCTCCATATTCTACAAAGCTATAATGATAACGATATATGGCTAACTCGACTAACTTGTTTCTCATACTATGATGGAATATGCCTATAGGGAGACCATCCCAAAACGTGGACGAAAGCAGTTAATATAAACCAGTGAGGAAAACTCAAAAGTCGGACTATATGATACGCTTCACCACTTTGGATACATGCAAGCCATATAATCGTTAGAGGACCATTGAAATGGAATCGGGCGAAACTAAATGTGGCTCTACATAGATATTTGAACCAATTAAAAAAAAAATACACATAGCATTCTTAAGTCAATGAAAGATCGCATGTCAAGCGGATTCTTTTGTGTGCCATTTGTATGAAATCAAGCAAAATAATGTATGGGGAGATTAATGTAAATCTGGACCTAATTGTGCAACCGTGATATATATATATATATATCATTTGGTATGCTGCAGCACAGTGCGCTGTCCACAATTTTATCTCGTGCATATCGAACAGACATAGGATTATCGGTGCGCCATTTATATGTATATGGGAGATATATCTAAATATAAACCGATTTTTGCAGCTTTAAACACACCTCTGCCAAATTTCGTGTAAATCGAATGAACATAGGTTCTACTGTGCACATTTTACATAAAATCGAACAAAAATATATTTTGGAGCTATATCTAATTCTTATCCGATTTTAACAAAACTCAATCGGACAAATATTGGGAGTTTGATGCACCATATACCTATAATCGAAAGAAATTGTATATGGCAATTATATAAATCTGAACCATATTCAACAAAAAACTCCACAGAAATTAAAATGGACCTAGTTTAGTACGCTGTGCAAGATTTTGCCTCATTTGGACAAGTTTTGGAGATTTGGTTCACCATTAAAGTAATGTCGGACCAAAAGATATATGGGAGCTATATCTAAATCTGAACCGATGTCCACAAGAATTCATATACATCTATATGGACCTATTTAAATACGTTGTGCACAATTTTGTATCAATCGGACTATCCTTGGGGTTTTGGTGCACCATTTACCAAAAAATCGGACGAAACCGATTTCCACAAAACATCGTATGCATCAATATATATATGTAATGTTGTTTCAATCGGACAAATATTGGGTGTTTGGTGCACCATTAACATGAAATCGGACGAAAGTATATATGGGAGCTATATTTAAATTTGAACCGATTTTCCAATGTCAATAGGGGTTTCCTTGAGCCAAACAAATGATCATCATCAAAATCGGATCAAAAATGCGACCTGTACTTTACATTTTACATTTTTACACCAACAAGCGATTGGACGGACATAAATCGACTCAGAAAGTAATTCTATGCATTCTCTAAAAAGGAACTACCGGTCTATCTCGTTTCCTTTAGCCTGTTACAAACATATGCACAAAGACATAATACCCTGTTCCACAGTTTGGTGAAGGGCATAAAAAAGTGGGGAGTTTACCCCACCACATGTGCAATATTAAGAGATGCACTTAAGCCTACGAGTGGCTTGTTGTGGCTCTAGGGAAGGAAAAATGTTAGAAGTCATCTTTGGATTTGTTTTTTCTAAACTTCCAGGAATTAAGTCCTTTTTTAAGTCCTTCAGTTTTTTTCCATTCACAGCCCCTTAAGTCGATTATACCACGAAAGGTGTAATTTCCTATGTATTGGGTTCAGAAGCTTGAATCTTCTGTAAGTGTGCCTGCAGGCCTTTGTGTCCTGTAAGAACATCTGTCAATCTTATGATTTCTTAAAGATTTTGCAGCATTACGATTTGCTTTGTGTTTTCCCAAAATATGTTTGTGCTTTCCCAGGTCCCGCCCTATTCCAAATAATTCTGTGGGTTTCAATTGCACATGACCTCAGTTGTAGAAGCACCCCACCAACAAGTTTGGCATTATTTACATTGATTGTAGGTCGGTCGGTAACACTCGTAGTGAGTATATCGGCTATTTCGTTTCTTATTATTCCTCGGTACAAATATATTTCTTTCGAGACCCTGTCCTGAAAAAATTTTCAAGTTTTTTATACATTCAAATACAGTATTGGATCTAACTGGTTTAGAGGTTATTGTTTTTATTTGTCATTGTATTTATTATATTCTGACCAGATCTTGCAATAAAGTAGTTCATACATATTTATGATCCGAATTGGATGAAATTAGGCATATGTCACTTATTTGGCCCAAGGACGAACCCTATTGAAATTGGAAAAAGTTGGTTCAGATTTAGATATAGCTCGCATAAATATTTTCGCCCGATTTAATGTAAATGGTGTACCTATATATCTTTCGACTAGCACGAAATTTGATATAGCTTAATTAATTAGGTCTGGATTGATGTGTGTAAAGTTTCCTGAAAATCGGTCTAGATTTAGATATAGATCCCATATATATTCGATTTAATGTAAATGGTGTACCAAAGTCCCTATATATCTTTCGATTTGTACGAAATTTCGCATAGCGTACTGAATTATGTCTAGAATGATGTGTGTTAAGTTTCCCGAGAATCGGTCCAGATTTAGATATAGCTCCCATATATATTTTCGTCCGATTTATTGAAAATGGTGTACAAAAGTCCCTATATATCTTTCGATTTGCACGAAATTTGGTATAGTGTACTGAATTAGGTCTAGAATGATGTGTGTTATGTTTCGTGAAAATTTTGCTAAATGTACGGAAATTAGTATAAAGCTTGGAAGACACTGTCTAGCTGGGCCAGCTGCTTTGAATGATGCAAAGGTCTTCAATGCATCACGCACCATTTGTCGGTCAATCTTGTTCCTCGCATCTTTCCTCCCTTAGCACCCTTATTTCATCAGATGTGGAAAGTGAGCTTTCTTGAAGAGTCTTATAAAATTGAAACAGATGTAGATGAGGGGAAACTCTACCTATGCTTCGGTTTGATTGTAGGTTTTTAATTAATTATACCCTACACAACTATGTTGTCAGGGTATTATAGCTTTGTGCAGCTCCAAAAGTTTGTAACGCCGCGAAATATTGGTCCTACACCCACCTTTAAGTATTCCGATCGTCATATATCGACTAGCTGAGTCTATCTAGACATGAGTGTCCGTCCGTCTGTACATTATAATTTGTAAACACGATGCAGGCCACAGTTATGGACCAATCTTCACGAAATTTTGCATGTAGAATGGGTTCTGGCCAATGAAGACCCCTATTGTTTTTGGAAAAGATCGGTTAATATGGAACAAATGGACCAAAAACTTTATTTTTGTCGGTTTTTCTGGTCGCTCCAGAGGCCGGAATTATGTCCCAAACACCGCGAATTTTCGCATGGGGAAGGGGAATGGGCCAAAGAATAAGTATGCCTGTTTTGGTAAAGATCGGTCAATATTTAGCAGATGAACCCTGAGTTTTGTGTGAAAAATGACAAAATTTGTATTCTATGGCGTATATATTTGGCCCTGAAGGACCAAGGCCCAGGAAGTTTATAGGGTGTTCAAGAGGAGCGGTTGGCCTTTAAATTGGTACCAATTATATTGTCGTATGTACTCAGATGTGGGAGTTACACTTAAATATTTACAGGTGCTTACGTATTCAGACATTATTTAGTAAAATACCACACTAGAGGTATTCAGTTATAGTCAAGGACAACGCCTATAATTTTCGGTGATGATCGCATAATATTTTGGGATGAAGTCGACCGAAAACTGAACTTGTTGTGCTTTTTTATACCCCCCACCATAGTATGGAGGGTATATTAATTTTGTTTTTCCGTTTGTAATTCATCGAAATAATCATTTCCGACCCTATAAAGTATATATATTCTTGATCAGCGTAAAATTCTATGACGATATAGCCATGTCTGTCTGTCCGTCTGTCTGTTGTAATCACTCTAGCGTCTAAACGAATTGAGATAGATCGCCAAAATTTTGCATGGAGTCGTTTTTTGTCTGCAGGCAGGTCAAGTTCGACGATGGGCTTTATCGTCCCACGTTTAGGCATAGCTTCCATATAAGGGTACCCTCCAATTTTCGGTATTTTGGGGTTCTTGAGCGCGTTTTTCAACCGAATTCGCTGAAATTTGGTACATTGGGTTCTTATTGGTTACTAAATGTCTCCACAAAAAATTATAAATATAGGTCCACTTTTTCTGGTAGACTCCATATTTCTCCCCACCAAAAATTATTGATAGTCAACCCCTTTTAGGTGTAGTCCCTATATAAACCCAGTTTTTATATTAATATAATTATCTGATTTTTCCGCGTTTTGGGTTTGGTTCTAACACTCTGTTGTAATCATTTCAACTGCGAAGTATATCGAGATAAAAAACTAGAACGTACGGATCGATATTAAACTATATGTGAACTATAGCCCGCATTTAGGCTTAGCCGTAGCCCCTGTGTGGGAGGTTCCATAAGGCATGGACCGATATTCCCCAAATTCGGACTTGAACTAAGTTTGGAAGACGTTATAAGATGGGATGGAATCAAATTTTTTTGAAACGGATTTGGTCCAAAGAAACATGGTGTCTAGAACCAATATTTCGATGAGGCACATTTTCACCGTGTGAAAGTGTATACACACTTATTAGCCATAAGGCTATAGGTCCATTTTTTGGTATGTTCCCTAAATTTTCATTTCAAGTACCTGCCAGTATATCTATGGTGGAGGGTATCCAAAGTTCGGCCCGGCCGAACTTAACGGTTTTCACTTGTTTTTTTTTACTCAATCTGTAGGCCACAATTCAAAGCCCAACATTACAGCATAACCCACGGTAAAGAGAATCTGGACAAGTACAGCCCTCGTCTACTGAATATTGCTAATATTTGTTGACTTTTAGTCGGGTGCCAAGAGGGTGCAAATAACGCAAAGTTAGATTTTCATGGAAGTTGAATTATATGGTCGGCCCCGTCCGACTATACTGCCTCGCTCACTGATTTTTTTTTTTGATCTAGTCCAATCTATAGATTTTATAAATGTTTATATATTACAAAAATTTCATTTTATTATATTTATTTAAAAAAACTAAACAAAGTGGGTGTGGATAATGAGCCACCTAACTCGCACAATTATAATTAAATTAATCTTAATAAAACTGTATTTTCTTTATTTCCAGGTATTTTGTCATATCCAAAATAACATCAGAGTAAGTTTCTTCAGTTTCTGCTTGGTGCTGTTTTATTTATAATGTTTCTTCCCCCAGCGGATAATCTTGATTTTCATGCTGAGATACAGTTCTTATATATAATAAGATATTATACTTCATCAAAATATATATTATCCTCCTACTAAAAATATTTTCAATAGCTTTGGGGTAATTCGTAATAATTAAATGTTATACAATACAATTTAGTGTTTAGATGATGTTGGGTTGGGTATGTGTGAGAAGAAGAAGAAGAAAAGAGAATGAAAAAAACGTTTATTTTAACTGCTATAAAACAAAATAATTAAGTTTTGCTAAGTAAAATTATTAATGTCATTCCTTAAAGGCAATTTTTGAATGTATCCTTATAAAAATCAACGCTTTAATGTAATAGCATTTCTAAGCTACAATAAACGTTAATAAAATGAATATTTAATCATTTTACAAACTGATTGGATGTTTTTAATTGAGGCCATCATCTATCTCGCGTTTAAAGACCGACCTCTCGAAAAACAGAAACAATATACAACTTCCATACAAATGTCATCGTAAATTTTTCAGACATCTCATGTCTGCTGGGTTCATTGTTTGAATCGTAAATTTATGAAAACACAAAAACACCAACCCAACGCTCCTGTTTGGTTTGGTTTATACACAAAGTCCCGAAGCAATTTATTAAGATCCTTCATGACGTTTTTCTTTCACAATTTTTTCGCTTTACACGCCGTTGACTTCACGCCATTAAGTGCATGGAATTTGTATTTTTCCTGGGCTGCCGGTGATTTTTTTATGCACTCCAATGCCGGTGCCGCTTTCGCTTGTTTTGTTACCATCCATCGACAACAATAATATTAACAAACAAACGCGAAAAAAACGAAGTACAAGGACTTTGAGGCTGGCTACACCAAGACTTTGTGCTGACGATATTGTTAACAGCAGCAGCAGCAGCTGTAATAAAAACAACAACAATAATAATAGCATTACAAGAAACAACTACAACATGCATAAATATCAAAGAGTTAGCTGACAGCACCATCAGAAGCTGGGCTGGGAAAATGAAGTAACAACGCAAAAAATAAGAAAGAAAAGCGAAAACCGTGAACCACGACATCCGTTCCCACATCTAGTTGAACCCATGTACCCCAACGGATAACGCAAACAACATAAATTTATTGGACACTGTATTAACCGATGTTGCCATATTTCCAAATAAATTTATTGATTATAGAAGGTAATATGAAGTTCTTAAAAATGCCCAATCCAATCCTGATCCTAAGGTATCGGTTTATGAATACACAAGTCACTGTCGTATAGAAGAATCGACTTTATACATGTTTGGAATATTTTAAGCTTGGTTTTTCTGGATATATGTGACTTCTCCTTGCAATCGGCCCAAGAGTTTGTAACGCCTCGACATATTTTTCCTAGACCTACTTCAGATCGTCATATTTCGACTAGCAGAGTCCATGTGTGTCAGTCCGTCCGTGGGACCGGTTCTGGTGAAAGAAGACCCCAATTGCTTTTGGTAATGATCGGTTAATATTCAGGGGATGAAATGGACCAAAAACTTTATATTTGTTTTTTTTCTGGTCGCTCTAGAGCACACACTTATGACACGAACACCACGAAATTTTACATGGGAAAGAGATTTAGGCAAGGTATATGGACCCAGAATTTTGTGTGAAAAATTGTAATATTGGCATTCTATGGCGTATATATTTACTCCTGAAAAATATAAACCCGAAAAGTTGGTAGTATATCCAAAAGAGTTGTTGGCCTTCACAATTATCGTGATGTATTTTATCGGAAGTGGGAGTTATACGTAAATATTTACAGAGGACTCTCTATTTTGATGTTGCTTAGTATTGCATTAACACACTAGGGGGGTGGAAATGTAGCGCTTATATCTACAAAATCGATGATGATCGGATGGGTAAATGCTCACCCTGAAGTATATGCCAGGGTCATACGGGCATCGGTTAAAAGAGTGCGAATATAGCGAAATATTACCCAGCCTTGAAATATACATTTGCAGATCCTTATAGCTCAGTGGTAGTTGTGCAGGGTGTCATATGGTCGGCCACGTCCGACAATACTGCTCCGCTCACTGGTTTTCACATACTTTGTTACTACTCAAAGGATGTTTAGTATGCCGGTTCACGTATTGGAATAGCCCCCAAATAGTCGGTATTTTGGGTAGGTTTTCTACCAAATAGGCATTCTGGAAACAAATTTTCATACCAAAAACCAATATTTTGTCCATATGGTAGACTGATCCGAATATAAAAATACCTCCAAAATGTTGGGATTTTACAAATTAAATATAATTTTACATTTTAAATCTAATTGGATAGGAAATCTCCACACCAAAAATTATCAAAACTAAACTCCCCTAATGTTGACGACCATCCCCAAAGATATATTTTACGAGCGCCTAGAAACAGCATATGACCGCTGCCCTGGCCATGGATATTTTAATACAAAAATTAAGATGGAATCTATTTTTGGCTCCAGCGTCGGAAAATTCAGCTTTCATTAAAAAACATTCGACATACCACTTGCGTTCGATTGCGGGTCCACCTCACAGACGTTTTAATTACCCATTGATCAATATAGGTCCATGTTTGATGCAGCCTCCGTATAAAGGTCCCGTCCCATTTTCCATACTTTTAAGGTTTTAACCGCATTACTCTTACCAATGTTGCTACAATTTGTCAAGATCGTGCAAGAAGAAAAACACATTTTCAAAATATTTTTGATATAGTCCGTATATTGATAAATAAAGGGTATTTTCGGTATACAGCAGCACAATGTACCGAATTCCCGATTTAAACAAATCTTCTAAATGAAAAAAATCTGGCAACCCTATATCAAGTGTTTGTTTAAGTAATGTTAAAACCAATAACAACAACAACAAATCCAACAACAGAAACAATAACGAATTTGTTCAACACTTGACAAGGCGTTACGCTGGCGTTAAAGGACAAGGGTACCTTAACAGGAGGAATGGAAATGCTAAGCAAAGAAGACGAGGTCGAGGACGACAATGGCGATGGAAATGGTGAAAAAATAAAACGGTGATTGCACCATCGAAAAGAACAACGTATCCAGAGTAAATGAATGCAGCAGCAGAAATTGTTAACGTGGGAGTACAGTAACGAACCATTCCCAGCAATACAATAACAAAACTTACTACGAACCAACCAGTCGTCAGTCAATGCACTTTTACAATAATTTTCCGTTGCCATTCCTTACTTTCACCATACTGTCACTGACATTTAGTGTGAAGTTTTTGCGCTGCAAGTGTAAAAATTTATAAAAAAAAAAACAGAAATTGCGCTGAATGAATAAATTTCTTTGCACTTGAAGTGCAGCACTTATAACCGGAAGCACACACACTGTATACGCTTTGTTTGCTCATAATTCACAAGGGAGTCTTTAACAGCACAAAGAAAGACAAATCGATAATTTAGCTATCGGCTAGAATTGATATTTGGAAATTAAATGGGTGAAGTTAGAGAAAATCTAAGACAAAATCTTGCTTTAGTTACCACTAGAAGCTGACTCATGAGCAGATCACGACCAAAAAAGTACGCCCAGAAAGCGCAGTAACGTTATTTTACACGAAGGAGACTAATATCCTCCAAATGATGGTGGTTTAGTCCTAAATTGGCATAATGAAAACCCAAGAGCGTAAATAACATCTGAGCAATAGATTTGTGTATATAGAATTTTTAAGACATAGATACGTTTTCCATACGAATTGAATACTGTTTGATATTTGGTTTTAACGATATCCTCCAATTTTCGGCATTATAAGAAAAATCTTCATATGAAAGTTATCAATATTGGCCGACATTTTATGCTACTCCCATCCTAAATGTTGATATATTGAACCATATTGGCCATTATATATATAAATGCCATTGATTAGAAAATCAAATCAAAACCAGTGACCGAGCAGTATAGTCGGACGGGGCCGACCATACGATAACCTACACAACTACCACGGAACGCTAACTTTCTGCGGAAGTTTATTCCGGCCTGTTCAATATTTCCTGATATTTTCTCCCTCTAGAACGATTAGAGGTCAACAGGACCTCTTTCTTTCACTGACATATTTTCCGAATATTACTATTAATATTCAGTACAGCCCTTCTAATTAATTGTCCATTTTCCCTTCACTGTGGGTTGTGTTGTGATGTTCGGTCTATTATTGACATCGAATCGAAAAACACACAAAAAATTAAGTATTCTGTCCACTTCATCCAATAATTATAATCTGATCATCACCGAAAGTTATAGGTGTTGTCCTTGACCATAACTGGATCCTCATGGAAAATTTCAAAGCGATCAGCGCTATATTTCCGCTCTCTAATGTGTAATGAGTTACTAAATAATATCTGAATACGTAAGCACCTGTAAATATTTAAGTGTAACGTCCACATCCGATTATATACGACAATATAATTGGTAACATTTTAAAGGTCTCCCCCTTCTCTTGGACATACTATCAATCTCTTGGGTCTATGTCCTTCAGGGGTTAATTTATACGTTATAAAATACAAAATTTGTAATTTTTCACACAAAAGTCAGGGTCCATTTGACCCGCTTAATATTGACCGATCTCTATCAAAACAAGCATGCTTATTCTTTGGCCCTGTCCCCTTCTTCATGTACAAATTCGCGCTGTTTGGGCCATAATTACGGTCTCTGGAGCGACCAGAAAAACCGACAAAAATTAAGTATTTGATCCATTTCATCCTCTAAATATTATCCGATCTTTCATTGGGCAGAACCCATCATAAATGCAAAATTTCGTGAAGATTGTTCCATAACTGTGGCCTGTATCCTGTTTACAAATTATAATGGACTGACGGACGGACGGACACACATGTCTAGATCGACTCAGCTAGTCGAGATATGACGCTCGGTATACTTAAAGGTGGATCTAGGACCAATATTTCGCAGCATTACAAACTTTTGGGCTGCACAAAGCTATAATACCCTGACAACATAGTTGCCAAATTGCCCAAAGATTCCGTACATCCTCAACATAATGTTATTTCCTATTATGCGGTATTTTGGGGGTTTGGAATGCCCACATACATATATACAGCAAATTGCCAATATTGGTCCATGTTTTAAATTATCTCCCATATAACGGCATCGTCCCATAGTCGGTAGTGCCAAGATTTTAGCCGCATTTTCCCACTGTAGTGGCTGTAATTCAGCATTCAGGGAAACACCTTTTTGCGGCAAAATGTCTACATCGGTCGATGTTTTGATGTAGCTTCTATTTTTAACCGAATTTTCTCATAGAAATGGCTATGGGATTACCTGTGGATAAATTACTTTTTTCTGAACTTTTTATACTCTTCACTACACTGTGGTACAGTGTATTATGTCTTTGTGCATATGTTTGCAACAGACAAAATGAGACGAGATAGACACGTAGTTCCTTTTGAGAATATGCATAGAATCACTTTCTAAGTCGATTTATGCATGTCCGTCCGTCTGTCTGTCCATGTTAAATTGTCGCATTTATGATCCGAATTGGATGAAATTTGGCATAGGTCACTTATTTGGCCCAAGGACGAAATCTATTGAAAGTGCGAAAAATCGGTTGGGCCGAATAAGTGACCTATGCCAAATTTCATCCAATTCGGATCATAAATGCGACCTGTAATTTGTTTACAATTTAACATGGACAGACAGACAGACAGAAGTCACACTTTCCAGTATCAATGGCTGCATATAGTTTAGTTACAATCTGGAATTATTTTGCCGATGTTTATAAGTATTATAATAATATAGTAAGCGACATAATGGAAACGCAATTTTATATGCATAGCATTTTTATATCCTCCACCATAGTATGGAGGGTATATTAATTTTGTTTTTCCGTTTGTAACTCATCGAAATAATAATTTCCGACCCTATAAAGTATATATATTCTTGATCAGCGTAAAATTAAATGACGATATAGCTATGTCCGTCTGTCTGTTGCAATCACTCTAGCGTCTAAGCGAATTGAGATAGATCGCCAAAATTTTGTATAGAGTCGTCTTTTGTCTGCAGGCAGGTCAAGTTCGATGATGGGCTTTATCGGTCCACGTTTAGGCATAGCTCCTATATAAGGGTACCCTCCAATTTTCGGTATTTTGGGGTTCTTGAGCGCGTTTTTCAACTGAATTCGCTGAAATTTGGTACATTGAGTTCTTATTGGGTAGCAAATCTCTCCACTAAAAATTATAAATATGGGCCCTTATTTTCGGAAAGCATCCATATAAGGTTACCCCAATTATGCCTTATTTTGGGGTGTTTGATCGCATTTTTTGACCGATTTCGCTGAAATTCGGTACTTTAAGTACTTATTGGGTAGCAAATCTCTATACTAAAAATTATAAATATAGGTCAATTTTTTCGGGTAGCCCCATATAAGGGTACTCCGCAATTTCGCTATTTGAGGGTTCTTGAAGGAAAGAATTGAGATAAACAATTAAAATATTGTGTTCAATATTGGCATTTACCGGTCATTAATTAGGCATAGCCCTCATATAATGATATCATATAATGATAATATTGGTCCCCCTTTAGGCATAGCCTCATATAACTTTGTAATCTAAATTACTGTAGTTTGAGGATTTTTTACTCTACCAAGCGTTATCAGTATCAGTCCACTTTTTGGATCTTACAGATTTTAGGAAAAATCCCCATTAAAAATTGCTGAAGTTTGTATTTGATGTACATAATGGTTTACATAAATCGGTTTGTAGAATTATCGGTATATGCCCACTTTTTTGTATGTTCCTATATTTTCATTGCATGTATCTGTCAGGTGGAGGGTATCCAAAGTTCGGCCCGGCCGAACTTAACGCTTTTTCACTTGTTTTCATTTATATTCTTAATTTAAAGAAATAACATTAAACAACTTATCCTTGGAAATTTCGGATTAATGTTATCACTCAAAAGTAATTTCCTCTCTTCGTCAACACTTTTCGTTCACAATCGAGAAGTTTCTCTCATGACAATTTTCTGTAGGACATTCACCTCAGTTGTACATAAAACTTTTTAGTTAGGCAATAATTCATAACCTGTTAAATGTCCTTTAAATGGTTAAACTGGATTAAATCTCCAATTTCTACATTAGACATTTCCATTAATAACCATTTGAAGTGACCAGCGCTAATAAAGGCTATATAGGGAATTTATACTTCGTGCTAATACGAGTATGTCACACGCATTCACATACACTTTCGACATTCTGGGGTAATAAATTATTACAAATAACCGAGTATTGCGTGCTTTCATTTCCGCTACTTACATTGGGGGAGAGCTATACATTCAGTGTTTGTGTGCGTTCAAAATAGGGAAATATTTGTGAATAGTTTGTGTACACTATATTACGATATGTTTCGCTATTGATTTTTTTATTGATAGTTAAAAAAAGAACTAATCACAATATAATCATATATTGTGATTTGTTTTTTTAAGTAAATTAAAATATCCCGGTTATCTTGTTGGCATAAAAAAACTATCCGTTTTTCGAAAAGGGTATTTACAATTCGTTGTCCTCTCGTGACTAACTCGGGCTAATACATTTTTATATGCGTCAACATGTTCACCAGCTTTGCTATGTTGTTGTCGTTAGTGTGGGGTTTGTTTTGATATGAGTTTAGCTTTTTGTTGGCAAATTTATGTGAAAATTGATTTATTTTTAATTATCATTGGCGTGCCACAAAATAATAAATAAACGTCACAAATTTATGACGCTAACATTTATGAGCCAATATTGCCCAAAGTATTCTCATATATACCTCAATAAATTGCCATTATCTCACCCAACTAGCCTCTCGAGTTGTGAAAATAGGCCTATAGTCAATAGCACATAATTAGAACTAAGCACACAGACGATGCACATACACGCTTACACGCATATAAACCGTACATAACGCCGGCGAATTTTTAAATACTAATTAAAATTTGAAGTAATTTATCATATTACTAATGAAGTGCAGAACAAGCGGCAATATGCTGAAAGGATAGCAAGCGGTTGCTGTGAAATGTATTTAAAACGCCAAATATTTAGCTCCTGTAGATAGGAATGTAACGAGGAAATTCTCTATACATGTATCCCTTTTCTTTGGTTTAAAATCACCCGTAAAGACACAACATGTCTATAATAAGATTGCTATTTCGCTCCAAACCTGAAAATTATTCTGAAACATAGACATTGTGTTTAGTACAAAACACAACAAGACCTAGAGGCTAAATCATGTTCAGTAGCACAGTGTCACGACCGCGGCCAAAACTAGTCAAAACCAAGTATTTCTGAGTTTTAATTTATTGATGGGAATTGATAGAAAACATTCCAATTAGAATAAATATGAAATCTGGTATTGGTTGAAATATGATACATGTTAACAAACTGCCCTTTTCACCATATTTTGAACTAATGGGTACACTTAGCGATTGTTATAAAAAAAAACTAGGACTATGTGGCGTAAGGGATGATAGATACCAAGCAACGGCTCTGATTGGCTTTAACATGGCGAAGTCCAGGCTTATCTTGGTTCCTCTTTCATCTCAATTGTGGACACTGACCTCCCCGCGGTGCCACCTGGGGAGCTATTCTCATCACCCGATGAAATAGTGAGCTAATATGTGCCGCGAGTTCACCCATAAGAACTATAAAAAAATGGGTTGAGGCGTCGGGTTAGTTGCCCACTCTCGGAAAACCCAACCTACTATGAAAAAGCAAAGAAAAATAAAACCAAACCCCCTAATGATGACGACCCCCGCAAACTTATAAAGGACCAAGATCTGCGAATCTGCACTTGGAATGTGCGCACGTTGTAGAGAACAGGCGCAGTATTCGCTTTGGCGGATATACTCAAGAAGTACAAAGCCGATATTATTGCCTTACAGGAAATGCGATGGAAAGGGACAGGCGTAAGTAAATCAGACGATTACGCCCTGTATTATAGCTTCCATGAAACGAGACATGAATTTGGCTGTGGACTTATGGTTAACAGGAGAATGAAAGACCTTGTCTCCAGATTCACTTCAGTAGATGAGCGAATTGCTATAATCCGTATAAAAGCGAAGTTCTTTTACATCAGTCTAATTTGCGTCCATGCTCCGACCGAAGATAAAGATGAACAGACCAAGGACATATTTTACGAGCGCCTAGAAACAGCATATGACCGCTGCCCTGGCCATGACAGTAAAATTCTGCTAGGAGATTTTAATGCAAAAATCGGAAGGGAAAATATCTTTGGCCCCACCGTCGGAAAATTCAGCCTTCATGAAGAAACATCGGACAACGGCATGATGTTGATTGACTTCGCGGCAGCAAAAAACATGGTGGTTAGCAGCACCAGATTCAAGCATCTCGATATACACAAGGCCACCTGGATCTCTCCAGATCAAGTAACGAGAAATCAAATTGATCATGTTGTGATAGATGGAAGGCATTCATCCAGTGTTTTAGACGTCCGATTGATCCGAGGAGCGAATATCGATTCGGACCATTACCTTGTGGCAGCCAAGGTACGCACCCGTCTTAATGTTGCAGCAAAGGTGCGATCTAATACAACACGGAAACTCGTCGTCGAAAAGCTGCAAACACAACAGGTAGCCGAGGCCTACTCCGCTCAACTTACCCATCTGCTTGAAGAAAGCACTTCTTGTTCCGATTATAGTATAGAAGCACAATGGCAAAGAATTGCCCACTCCGTACAAACTGCAGCAAAAGGAAGAATTGGGTACCAAAAACCACCACCAAGAAACCCATGGTACGATCAGGAGTGTCGTAATGCTACTGATGAGAAAAACGGAGAGTATAGGGCAACCCTGCAGACAGTAGCAACACGTAACGTGATGGAGAATTATCGGGAGAAAAGGAGAGAGGGGAAACGTGTTTTCAGAAAGAACAAGAAAAACGTGAGCGTGAAATCGAGATATACAGGAGTCAGAATGAAGTTCGGAAATTTTACCAACGAGTAAAACACCAAACCGAAGGCTTTGGTGCAGGCACATCCTCCTGTAGAGATGAAGAAGGGAACCTGGTGACAGATACAGACAGCGTGTTGAGGATCTGGAAGGAGCATTTCGAAAAGCTTCTAGTATCAAATAGTGGCGATGAAGAAGATACCCCAGAACCAATAAGAGATGATAGTATAGAGTGTATACCACCTAGCCAAGATGAGGTCATAAAAGCAATTAATCGGCTCAAGAACAACAAAGCAGCAGGAGCCGATGGGTTACCTGCCGAACTATTCAAGTCTGGTGGCCAGATGCTGGTCAGGAGCATGCACCAGCTGATTAGCACAATTTGGCTAGATGAATGCATGCCCAGTGATTGGAACCTCAACATCCTGTGTCCCGTGCACAAAAAAGGAGACAAGACGATATGTGCCAACTATAGAGGGATAGCCCTTCAATACTGAACGAGGATTCAGACAGGGTGACAATTTGTAGTGTGATCTTTTTAACATCCTTCTGGAAAAGGTCATACGAGACGCAAAAGTGAACAGAAATGCCACTCTGTACACCAAACAACACATGTTACTCGCCTACGCTGAAGACATTGATATAATGGGTCGAACATTGCGAGCAGTAACAGCCACCTTTGAACAAGTTGAAAAGGAGTCTGCCAAAGTGGGTCTGGCAGTAAACGGCGAGAAGACCAAGCTGATGGTATCAACGCGCAAGACGACCAGTAGACGCGGACCAACTGTGGAACTTGAGAACTACAGCTTCGAGGTAGTTAAAGACTTTATATATCTTGGTACCGCCATAAATAAAACAAATGACATCAGTTTTGAAATTCGGGGAATGATTGTGATGGCCAAAAGATGCTACTATGGTCTAAGTAAGCAGTTTAGAAACAAGGCCACCTCCCTCCAGACCAAACTCACACTTTTCAAGACGCTGATACTACCCGTGCTATTATATGGATTAGATGGGTACTTGCGCAAGTAGATGAGGCAGCTCTTGGGGTGTTTGAAAGAAAAATTATCCGAAAGATCTACGGGCCGATCTGCGTCGACGGTGAATATCGGCGTCGAATGAACCATGAGCTTTATAATTTATACGCGGACATCGACATAGTCAGTCGTATTGAGCTGCAGCGACTACGGTGGCTAGGCCATGTTGTGCGGATGAATGAAAATGCCCCAGCTCAAAAGGCATATAAAAAAGAGTCTACTGATGGTTCCCGTAGAAGGGCAAGGCCACGAATTAGATGGAAAGACCAAGTAGAAAACAACATCTTGGAACGTGGTCTTCCAAATTGTTGGACTTGCGCACAAGACCGACGTGCTTGGAAATCTTTTTTAAGCTCGGCTTATGGAACAACCGTTCTGTAACAAGCCAGCTAAGTAAGTAAGTAAAGTATGTGTATATAAATAGACTACCATATGATATTGAAGTTAGTAGAGTAGAAAAGTTTAAAATGTGCGACCTATTTAAAAATGTGTGTCAAAATATATACCAGTAAGTAAACCAATAAAGACAGATTGGGCGGACTATATGATACCCTTCACCACTTTGGGTATATACATACGTATCCTAACAATTTTATGTCAGTGATCTTTATCCAGAAGCGAACCGACTGATATCAATCCATACACATGCCTTTCTGCGACCTATGTTAAAATTCATTTGATTCGGTCAGATTTAGAGTCGTTTGTGTACAATGGGGCTAATCGATTTAAAGCAAAGCTGGTATACGCTATTCAGTATGCCGCAATGTTCAAAATTTAATACCAATCAGACACTCTTTAGAAATATATATGGAAGCTATGTTTGCATCGTCCCCACATTCAACAAAACGCAATAACGTCATTTTAGTCCCAAATTGATGAGTTGTGAAAAATTTCGAGTCAATCGGACAAACATTAGGAGTTTGGAGCACCATTTACCTAAAATCGGACGAAAATATATATGTTGGAGCTACATCTAAATCTAAATCGATTTCAACGAAACTTGCCAGAGAATAATTTATATTAATTTCAGTACGATTTGCAACATGTTGTGTCAATGGGAAAATTTTTGGTTCTTTAGTGTACAATTTACATAAGAAAATATAGATGAGAGCTATATCGAAATCTGAACGGATTTTTACGGAACTTTGCACACATCATTCTAGATTCAATTCAGTCACTATGCCCAATTTCGTGCAAATCGTAGGATTTTTATCCAAAGTAACTATTATCGGTCGAAAATATATATGGGAGATTCATCTAAATCTTAACCGATTTTCACGAAAATTTACACATACCACTCTAGACTTAATTCAGTACGCTATGCCAAATTTCGTGCAAATCGAATCGTATATAGGGGCTTCGGAGCACCATTTACATTAAATCGGACGAAAATATATATGGGAGCTATATGTAAATCTGAACCGATTTTCAGGAATCTTAACACTCATCGTGTTGGACTCCATTCAGTACACTATCCATAATTTCATGCAAATCGAAAGATATGTAAGGACTTGGAGCACCATGTACATAAAATCAGACGAAAATATATATGAGAGCTATATATATATATATATATATATCTAAATCTCAACCGAGTTTCTTAAAACTTAGCACACATCATTCTGAACCCAATCCAGTTCCATGTGCAAAATTTCGTGCAAATCGAGAGATTTATAGGGACGTTGGTGCACCATTTACCTTAAATAGGACGAAATATATATACGGGAGCTTTATTTAAATCTTAACCGATTTTTCCCAATTTCAATCCTTGGGCCAAATAAGTGACTTGTGCACAATTTCATCCAAATCGGATCATAAATGTGACCTGTACTTTGTTTACAATTTAACATCTACAGACGGACAGACGGATGGATGGGTATGCATCGACTCAGAAAGTGATTCTATGCATATTCTCAGAAGGAACCATGTATCTATCTCGTTTCCTTTTGCCTATTACAAATATATGCACAAAGACATAATACCCCGTAGCACAGTGTGGTGAAGGGTATATAAATGTCACCTGCGGATTTTTGAGAACCTTAGAGTTATTTTACTTTTTATTGACCATCTTATAAAAAATATGACCTATTCATGAAATGGTTAGAAGGTTCGAAAGTTCGAATATATTATTTCCATAGTTAAAGAAGTCATTATGGGTCAAATAAAAAGAAAAATGACGGGTCCAGAAAATAGCAAGCTTTGGAAAAATGTTGTCGAAAGAAGTTATGGAAAGGTTTAAAAATATTGCTATTTGAAAATATAACGAGTTATTTAGGCGGCCTTCATTAAGTAAATTTAAATCCAAATTTATAGAACGTATTGCCTATATGTAAAGTTAATTGAGAAAAAATTTAATTCCTTCACAAGATACTATTGAGTAATGTCCCATAAATATGTTATTTATATATATCTTAAAAACGATTACAGATACCGACTTCAAAATATGTCTGAGTAATGTGGGTAATGAGTAATACGCATTATCCATACAAAATGAACTCGGTACGATCAAGGGAAAATGCATTCCGCATTGCATTTAAATCTATACACAGAAAATAGAAAACATATTGTTTGTGGACTCAATATCCACTGAAGATATTTTAATAAGATGTTCACAGTATGGCAAGCGATCCCATGGAAGTAACATAGGTTAGATAAACTTATAAAAATCCATGTTGATGCGGAGTGACAACATCAGAAGTAGTCATACCTCTGAAAGAATATATAGTATGTATGTACATATGTACATTTTCTATGGGTATATCTTAAGATAAGTTACATGTAGCGTCTTGAAAATTTGGTACAGTAACATGGATGGGAATACGATGAGGATCCGATGAGGATATATTTTAGAACGTTGGGGATATATTTTGAAATACATAAAATATAAACATATGAATGTACATATGTATATTGAAATAAAAATTGTGGAAAATTGAATGAAATGATTGACATTATAATTTTCCGTTTTTGTCAGATTGTGAAAATATTATAAATCGTGGAACACATGTTAAAAGTCGGACACTGGAAAATTCAGATACAATTTTAATTTTAATGAAAAATATTTCATTTTGTGGAGGAAGTAACAGATGTATATTATAATGTGCAAAATATTTATTGAGTAATTCCGCTAACCGCATTCCCTTCATTGTAATGTACATATATACTTATAACGATATTACACATTTTTTTAGGTTTTATGCGAACTTACATAATTTTAAAATTTAAATTAGTTTATATTGCAGCTACATATAGCTAGTTTAAAATTTAACGTTGATAAATTTCGTAGTGGCAGCGAAGTGCCACGGGTCCAGCTAGTATTTTATATATTCCCTATGTGTGTTCTGAAACTTTGATGAATGATAAATCGGTAAGGCATGTGGGATCAAATTATAAGAAATATTTTGTTAATAATAAAAAACAGTAAGGAAAGTTCAAAATTCGGACGGGCCGCCTATATGATACCCTTCACCAATTTGGGCATATACAAGAGATGATCCTTTTTGTAAGGTACAGTTAGAAAATTTAAATATGCATTTTTTTAATGTTTTCAAGACTTGCAAAAATTCATGCAGTGAGTAGTTAGAACGTTTAATATATTCCTCTATTAAGAAATATGGTGATGATAAAACTCTATGGGTTACCAAATGTCCCTTTACGTAGTAGCAGGGTTAAAATCGGACGAAAATATATATGGAAGCCATGTCCAAATCTGAACCGATCTCAACGAGATTGTCCATACGTTAGACAACACTAACTTCAATACGTTGTTCAAAATTTTGTGCCAATTGGCTAAACTTTGGGTTTTTGGTGCACCATTTACATAAAATCTGACGAAAGTACATATGAGGGCTACATCTAAATCTGAACCGATTTCAACTACACTAAATTCAGTAGGTTATGCAAATGTTTGTGGCAATCGGCCTGACTTTGGGTCTTTGATGCACCATTAACTTCAAATCGGACGGAACTATATATGGGAGCTATATACAAATATGAATCGAATTCAACAAAACTTGACTTACGCTATGTTACAGTAACTTTAGTAATAAGTACGATGAGTTTTTGTTTTTTAAGATTTTTGACGTTTAGGCTGATTTTTGAGTTTTAGTCTATTCTGAGACTTATAGTAAAACTTTATGGCGAACATTTCTGTAGAATATTCTGAGCAGCTTTAACCGTTTTGAATGAGTTTTCAATCACTCCTGGAAAAGGGGGCCGAAAAGACCCCATTAATGAGTCGGTTGGGGGTTAAAGTTGCATACCAAAATATTACTCGATATTTTATCAGTAATATTGCCGAAAACACTATATACCTAAAATGCAAGGATTTCAAGAAATCATAATTCGAAAATTATCAAAATTCTTGAAAAGGGAGAATATTGCCCCGCCTTTTTAGCTTACATCCCGACGTAAACTTTCAAAACGCCGACACACGTCTCTTCTTTTTTTAGCCCCTCTTTCATAATCTGTTGGAATTTCCCGGTAATTATCAAAAAATTCAAATTTGTCGCACAGTGTTATTTACTTAAAATCGGACGAAATCTGAACCGATTTTCCCAATTTCAATATGGTTCGTCCATGGGCCAAATAGGTGACCTGTGCCAAATTTCATCCAATTCGTATAATAAATGCGACCTGTACTTTGTTTACAATTTAACATGGAATGACAAACGGACGGACATGCATAAATCGTCTTAGAAAGTTATTTTATGGTTATTCTCAAACCATATGTCTAACTCGTTTCCTTTTGCCTATTACAAACATATGCACAAAAACATACTACCCGAAACACAGTGTAGTGAATGGTATAAAAATCGCTTGCAAAAATATAAGGGCGATATATCTTCACATACCCTGGAATTTTTGTGCACCAATTTCATAAAATCGAACGAAAATATATAGGGTTCACCCGATAGGTTTCAATAGGGTTCGTCCTTGGGCCAAATAGGTGACCTGTGCCAAATTGCATTTTATTACGAATCATAAATGCAAAAATGCATGGACGGAAATACAGACAGATGGTCATGCATAAAAAGACTAAAAAGTAATTCTATTCATGTTCTAAAAAGGAACCATAGGTTTATCTCTATGCCCTTTGTCTCTTACAAACATATTAACAACAAAGTTTGCTGTTCTCAATCCCAAAACAATGTTCACGGGAAATGATTTTAGTTAGTCGAATAAAGAATGTTCAATTCAAACACAGTCCAAATAATCTGTAGTTAAAAATACTAAATATCTAAGTTGAAATAAAAATGAGAAATAATATTTTTACTGAAAAATGTTAAATAGATTTAACATTTAAATTTTAACAATTTAAAAACCTACTTTTAATGGAAATGCAGTAAAAAACTCTTTTCAGTGTTATATTCCCAAAGAACCCATCCCGCGTTTAAAAAACTAACACATACACTAATTCATTCGGACTCATTTACATTTAAAAACCAGTAAGGAAAGTAGTAAAGTCGGGCTGGGCCGACTATATGATACCCTTCACCACTTTGGGTATATTCTACATATGTATCCCAACAGACGACGCGATTTTGTTATATATCTATATCTGAACCGATTTCAGGGAAAATTGCCAGAGACTAATTTATATTACTTCAGTACGTTGTGTCATTCGGCCTTGCTATGGATCTTTTCACGCAGCTTAGCAACATCATTTTAGACTTAATTCAGTACTTCAGAAGTGTTGGCGGTTTATTTGGGATACCATTTGTATTTTGTTTTTATAAAAAACAACTACAACCTTACCCCTCGGCAGGGAAGACTATAGTTTCGGATCACGCCACTGACCCTCATAAGCTATTGCTTCTATACAAAAAACCTTTCAAACCCAAATGTCTCTTGTAACAAAGCGAAGTACTTAGATGACCAACGTACCCTATACCAAAAATTCGTACAAATCGAAAGATATATAGGGACTTTGGTGCACCAATTACATAAAATCGGACGAAAATATTTATGGGAGCTATATCTAAATTTGAACCGATTTTCACGAAACTTTGCCACATCATTCTAGACTTAACTCAATACGCTATGCCAAAATTCGTACAAATGAACATATTTCCAGGGACTTTGGTGCACTAATTACCTACAATCGGGCAAAAATATATATGGGAGCTATATCTAAATCTGAACCGATTTTCATGAAACTTAGCACAAATTATTATAGACCCAAATGCCAGTACGCTATGCCCAATTTCGTGGAAATCGAAAGATATATAGGGTCTTTGGTAAACCAATTACCTTAAATCGGATGAAAATATATGGGAGCTATATCTAAATCTGAACCGATTGTCACGAAACTTTGCACACACCATTCTAGACTTAATTCAGTACGCTATACCAAAAGATTTCCAGGGACTTTAGTGGACTATTTACCTAAAATCGGGCGAAGCTATATATGGGAGATATATCTAAATCTGAACCAATTTTCACGAAACTTGGCATACATCATTCTAGACCTTATTCATTACGCAGTGCCAAATTTCGTGCAAATCGAAAGATATATAGGGACTTTGGTACACAATTTACCTTAAACCGGACGAAGATATATATGGGAGCTATATCTAAATCTGAACCGATTTTCCCGAAATCATTCTAGACCTTATTCATTACGCTGTGCCAAATTTCGTGCAAATCGAAAGATATATAGGGGCTTTGGTGCACAATTTACCTTAAATCGGACGAAGATATATATGGGAGCTATATCTAAATCTGAACCGATTTTTCCCAATTTCAATAGGGTTCGTCCTTGTGCAAACAAATGAGCTGTGCCAAATTTCATCCAATTCGGATCATAAATGCGACCTGTACTTTGTTTACAATTTAGACGGACAGACGGACGGACGGACAATCTACAGACGGACGGACGGACATGCATAAATCGACTCAGAAAGTGATTCTATGCATATTCTCAAAAGGAACCATGGGTCTATCTCGATTATTTGCCTGTTACAAACATATGCACAAAGACATAATACCCTGTACCACAGTGTGGTGAAGGGTATAAACAAAATAACACAAGGACACCATTAATGTTTTTGTTGCAGGACTTTTGCTCCAGCACAACAATTGTCTTGAGAATTCAATGTAGGCCATGAAATTGTGATAACATTGTCCACCCTTTACAAATGTTTAACGCCAATGTCGCATGCCGTGCTTTAAAGCCATCTATGGTGATATGTAAATGTGTACAACGTTCGCAAACGGGCTCTTTATGAAACTAATTGTTACCAACATTTTAAGAGGTATTTCCGTTGTTATTCTCCTTGGATTACCTTCGTACATACAAATAAGAATGTATGTATGAATGTGCATGTCAACTACTATCGCGATAGTCATTTGAAAATAGGTTTGCTTGTATCCATCCTGAAGACGTCATATGTTTAGCCCCAATAAACTAAACTTGACAAATGTATGCGTACATTTGTATATGAGTATGTATTTCTGTGTGAGTTTGTGTGTGTGTTTTTTCTCTTTGCCTATACCTCGGCTGCATGTGAGAGGATCATAAATAAGTCCGCTACCATTTTCCAGAATTGTTTTTCTGTTGTTTTAAGTTATGCGTTTCGCTTTTCTAATATACAATGAATGACTATATATATGTATGTGCGTGTATACATGGCAAATCTATGATTTTCCCCAGAAATGTACAGATGTACAACTAGCACATCTATGTATGTATATTTTATGTTTGAGTTTTTGCATCGCAATAAATGGCTGAGATGTTAGACCTACAATTTGTGCAATCCATATTTTTTAGCTGATCTCTAACAAATGTCATAGATAATTTAAATTTAGGACAGTCCTTGGGGTAGACACAGTAAATAGGCGAAATGTATAACAATCATGGGCAGATAATAAAAATTCTATACGAATCTAAAGTCACAACGGTAGAGTATACTAAAAATCGGGATGTACCCTTATGTATATAAGTTAGGTCCAATTATAACAAATACGAATAAAAACACATTGGCTACAAAGGGTATATTTTCATCTGAGTCCATTGCAGCAAAACTCAATACCCACCATTTTGGCTCAATTTGGTACGCCCTGCAAAATTTCGTCGCAATCGGAACGCGCGTTCTTTGTTGGACTATCGTGAAATCGGTCAAAAAATGTTTTTCTGTGTAAATAATATACAATTGTTAAGAGTACATTTATCTTCATTATAATACAATACCAACATAATGTTCAGGGTTAAATATCGCTTGCACACACACGCACACTCAAAGTCGAAATTTTAAATAACATACAAAATATTTCGTCGATGAAATCATTTTTTTGGTATGTATCTTCAGACAAATAAACGAAAGGTCAATTCTCAAGTTTAACTCTTTCATTGTTAATCATTTTAATGGAATCAACAACAACAACTAGAACGATAGCAACAAAACCGTTTAATCCTCTATACTGACTATGTATATTGTACACGAAAACGACGTCGACGACGACGACAACAACAGCAGCAACAACCCCAATAACAATTATTTTAATTAAAGCGAAACCTTGAATTTGTATTCAATAATTTTTGCTCGTTTCTTTTCATTATTTGTTCCGTCCGGCCAAGCTAAAAAAAAGGACCCTGAAAAGCACCTTTGCAATACGACATGAGGGTACAAGACTAAATAGTCAAGCAGAATACAATAACAACAACGGTGAAATAAAAAAAAAAAACGTTTTAATTACTTTAAGTGATTGCGTTCGTTAATTACGAAAAATTGCGGTCATTCAGGCGGAAAATCTTTCAGCAGTCATTTCTGTCATGACAAATATCGTAACGAAGCACAAACAATAAAAGGACACAGACACACACATACAGACGTACATATTTACACAATTATGTGAATCAATATGCGGTTGTGTCGTGAAAATATTAAAAAAAAAAAATTGTGTAACTCACTTCTCATTCCTGAGATGGAAGATACTCACAATCCTCTCACATCAATATTGGGACCCGACGCCATGATCGCTTTTTAATAAAATGTCAGCGGAATTTAATAGAATTTGGATTTTTTTAATTTTGATTGTATGTAAGGCGATGCTTTAGGCATCGTGCATTAATTCGTGAGGCAGTTTCATCATCCTGATCTTAGCTGTGCTAAGTCTACTAATGCAGTTGTGAATTGTGGATGATCTCCAAGTATAACATGCATATGGTATTTGTATAAGTTTGATACGTTCTGACTCAACTTCCCGAACTCAGTCAATCACGTCTGCTGATTGACACCACGGGCATCTCCTCGGCAAGTTCCCTCATTAACTGCATGGGAGTTCTCTTGTTGTCGCTTCCGTACGAGCAGGATAAAAACTTGAGCAATTGTTGTTGTTACATAAGCTCTCACGCCTCCTAAACAGTATTCTTCTACTGACTGGGCGACTGCATCTGAATGAAGATTATTAAGGCCTGCCAGATACCCATTTCGATCTAGAGGTTCCGTTAAACCTTTCGATCTAGACATTTCTCTAGATCATAAAGATCTCTGCTAACATGCCTGGGCGTGGAAAGCTTGCCCGAAAGGCTATGAGAAGGGTGTTCACGACGGTAGCACCTTGGTATTGCATCGACAAAATTTAATTGTGGCTCATAAAGGTGGTCAACTCGTGTCGAAAGGAGTCACACTGTTGTATTTGTTGGGGCGGTATTCTGCCAGATCTACATATAATGTTGCTTTATAAGATGTCAACAAGGCCTCCTTGTCTGCGCACAAGTTGATACCGGCCGCAAACTTGATTACCAGCTGTCGAACGCTACACCCAATATCACGGGGGTAGTTGGTGATCGGAGTCTGCTTCATTTCAGCCATCCAAGTGTCGAAGAGTGTGGCTTTGATGGTTAATATCTTCTCATTCCTCAGATGGAGGATACTCACAATCCTCTCACATTAATATTGGGACCCGACGCCATGATCGCGTAATCATCCGTATATATTACGACCTCTATGCATAACAGGCGTCTACACATATAGTGATTATCCAACGTTTCTAACACGGTCGAATTTTGGATTTTTTGATGTTCTTGAACTGTTTGACAAGGTTTAGCGGTATTAAAAGCCTTCAATAGATCAAAGACCACCAAGAATGTTTCGTTGCTCGATCTGCATATAATTTTGCTTTATAAGATGTCAACAAGGCCTCCTTGTCAGCGCACAAGGCGATGCCGGCCTCAAACTTCAATACCAGCTGTCGAACCCAATATCATGGGGTAGTTGGTGATCGGAGTCTGCTTCATGTTAGTCATCCAAGTAATGAAGAGTGTAGCTTTGGTGGCTGACATCTTCCCATTCCTCAGATGGAAGATACTCAAAATCCTCTCACATCAATATTGGGACCCGACGTCATGATCGTGTAATCATCCGTATATATTACGATCTCTATGCATAACAGCTGTCCACACATATATTTGATTATCCAACGTTTCAAACACGGCCGAATTTTGGATTTTTCGATGTTCTCGAACAGTTTGACAGGGTAAGCGATATTAAAAGCCTTCGAGAGGTCAAAAAACACCAAGAATGTTTCGTTGATCGGTCTGTTCTGGTTCAGTCTTCTACTAATATGTGTGGAAATGACGTCCAATCATATTGTTCGGTTTGTATATTTCGGAATTTTTTATTGTGTTGAACTATTGAAAAACTGCTTTTACTCGATGGGGTAGTGACGCCTCAAATGTCATACCTACTGCCGATAGAATTGAGAACCGTTCGATATGCTGGCATCCGTGTCAGGCTTCAGTAGCGGTACAAACCTTTCTAATTTCCAAGCATCAGAACCTACGTGAATGGCAAGTACAAAATTTTAAGGCCTTTGTATACCCTTATCCTATGGCTTTTCTAGAGTTCAATGAAAATGTTGAGTTAATTTTTTTTTTTTTTTATTATATTTCCAAAATTATGACGTTCGGTGTGAGAGTTACCAGAGATAATGGCCTGTATAGCCACTTAATGGTCTGGCACCACAAATCACTCAGCGCTCTGAATCATTAAGTCACTTCCCAAGCTTACACCGGAAACATGTGTATACAATGGTATATTATAGGTGTCCGTCGCTACAACAAAAATTTGCATTGAATATGACTGCTTCTAGATTGAAGACAAAAGTCTGACATTGATAAATTTGAATTTAATTCGTAGATGTAACTTCGCATTGACTGCGGTATAAATACAAATTTTAAAATTTACAAATTTCATACAAATCGGATCATAAATGCGAACTGTAATTTGTTTACAATTTAAATATGGACAGGCAGGCATAAATCGACTCAAAAAGTTATTCTATGAATATTCTCAACTCCTTTCGCATGTTACACACATATGCAGACAGACATAATAGCCTGTACCAAAGTGTGGTTAATGGTGTAAAACATCTTTGCGGAAATGTTTCTAGGTATGTCCCCCATTTTCGGTATTTTAAATGTTTTTGCAGCATTTTCCAGAAAATTTCAAAGATATACCTTAAGGTATACATGTGTTTTAATACAATACAAATTCCCACTAAATTTTCGGTATGTTGAAGTTCGTAGCCCATGTTCCGGCATATTTTATACCCTTAACCACTCTGTGGTATGTTTATAACAGGCAAAAGGAAATCACGGTTCCTTTTGAAAATAGGCATAGAATCACTTTTTGACATTTATGATCCGAACGAGATGAAATTTGGCACAACCAACTTATTTGACCCAAGTTCGAACCCTTTTTAAAAATCGGTTCAGATTTAATTGTAGCTTCAATATATAGGTTTGACCGACTTCACTATGATTCACCCAAGTCACAATTTTTGTCCAATTGAGAAAAAATTGTATAAACCGTACTGAATAAAGTACACATTTACGTATGAGAAGTTTTGAACAAATCGTTTCAGATTTAGATAAAGGTTCCATATGTATGTTCGTCCGATTTTCTATAAATGGTGAAATAAAGTCACAGAAGAAATTAGGAATACTGTACTGGATTAACTCTGAAGTGACGTATATCAAGTTTCGACAAAATCGGTTAAGATTTAGATTAAGCTCCCCTATATATTTTCGTTGATTTATAAAAAATTTTACAGAGAATTCAATGGAGTCCAGAATTTCGTCTTAATTCATACAAATTGTACACCTATAGAGATTAAATTCTGGGCTGATCACTGTACTGCAGCATGCCAAATGGTGTATGACACGTTTGTCCAAATAGGTTGAGATTTTCATATTAATCCATACAAAAATTTGCTCGATTTCATACAAATGGTACACCAAAGAACCCAAGTCTGCTCGATTGACATACTACTTTTCATAGACAACCTAAGATCGCTATGGTATGGGTTGATTTAAATTGGATCAAATGTCTATGTAGATTACAAATTGATTACATGAAGTTCTATTCTATCGATATGCTATTGTGCATATCAGCATTTCTTGTATGTACCAAAATTTGTGAAGGGTATCACACTTTGGGACCTTTCGGACTTTTGAACATTCTTTACTGTTTTTTTGGCGTATAAACATTGTAGTGGCACAATATACAGGTTCCAAAAAATTTAACGGATTTGGAATACACACCACATTATGGGGCGAACTTAACGCTTTTCCACTCATTTATATTAAAATAGTTATGCAATTTGTTCCGCGTTTTGGGCTTGGTTCTAAGACTCTGTAGTAATCATATCCCCTGCGGAGGATATAAAAAAAACTAGAACGTAAGGTTCAATAATGAACTATGAACTATAACCCGTATTTACACCTAGCCCCTGTGTGGGAGGTACCAGAAGGAGTGGACCGATATTCCCCATTTTCGAACTTGAACTAAGTTTGCAAGAAATATTAATATGACCAAAGTTTGGATGAAATCAAAAATTTCTGAAACAAATTTGGTCCAAAGAAACATGGGGTCTTGAACCATTTTAACCGTGTCAAATTTGTTTTATAGTTTACATTGTGGTTTACATAACCGGTTTGTGGAAATATCGATACAGGTCCACTTTTTGTTATTTTCCCTATATTTTCATTTCAAGTACCTGTCAGTATATCTATGGTGGAGGGTATCCAAAGTTCGGCCCGGCCGAACTTAACGCTTTTTCGCTTGTTTTAAATTATATTTAGTAAATATTGCAGCTGTATTTAGGATGTTTACTAACTGATCATATTTAAGTTTTAATTTGATAACTTCAGCGGGGCAGCGAAGTGCCACGGGCCCCGCTAGTAAAATATAAAACCCAGGCGTATCTCTTACCTAGAAACCCCAGTTTTATCTATTCGATAATTTATATTTTTTATCGTAATAAAATTATCTGATATTTAAAACCACAAACATTTCTTTAAAATGTCATTTAAATTTCCATATAAATATTTTTTTTTCATATCAGCATGTTAAAATATGCACCTAATTAATGACTGCTTGTTATGAATCTCAAAAATGAACAAAAAAAAAAACACGCCTAACGATATTTTATTGTTAGACCAAAATTAAATAGAAAAGTATTAAATAACACAAATGCATATATCAAATGCTAATAATTACCTACATAAATATGTTAAAGGCAAATTAATTAAAAACGATAACAAAAATCAATTATTCGTATATAAAAAGTGTGCTTAATTAAATCACGTTTAAAATTGTTGTACTCTCCTACTACATAAATGTGCCAGAGTAAGTAGATAACAGAATTTCACACATATATGTGTGGGGATAAAATATGGATGGGGAAAACACTACCAGAAGAGGGGGAGAAAAAGAGTGAAAGTGAAAACAAAATTGCAAACAAACAATAAATAAACAAGAACTGTATCAATGAACATACAAGGAAAAATTAAAAATCATTTAAATTTTTCTTTCGTTCTGTATGTATGTGTGCGAGTGTGTGAGCGTGTGTATAATTAAAAATTCTTATCACGTAACATATAAATCATCACATACAAACGTACACAATTTTTCATTCGTTTCACAATTACATACACATTCGTATGTATAGTGGCAAATTTATGTTTTTATTTTTCAGTCGGATATATAGAAGAGACACACGATCCTAGTATGTATCGGCAGTCGTATGTATACATATGTACTGTAAATTGTTATTTGGTCTACTAGCATAACTGTATTATATGCTGTATTTACGCTTACACGTTCACATATATGTATGTATTCAGCTAGGATTTCCTTAAATAATGCGTATATGCACAAGTTAAGGCAATGTTTTCTGCACGTCTTAACTTAAAGCACACAATTCATATTTTATGCTAGCCATAACTAACAACAAGGACGTTGTCAGGAATATAGGCCAATAAATTAAGGATGTGAATTGCTATATGACGTTCTAGGAATACAACCTAAGATCGCTATTTAATTGTTGTAAAATATTGTCATACCATACAGTATAATATATTAGATACATATTTATGTTGCAATTTCGTTTCTAACTTCTGGAAATAATAAGATTTGATTCAAGCATGCCGGTCTGACGCAGTATTACGATTGAGAACTTAGTGCGAGCTGATAATGTTACTTCTTAACTTCGAAATCGTGGCATGGTTGATCTTTGGTACAGTGAAGATTGATTTTTTGACCTTGCAATATATTCCTCTCTCTCTTATGGAAAACCAACAAACAAAGCTGTATAGTCGGAAGGCCTGATACGGAATAAACGACAAATTTATATGAAAATTTTATCTTAATCAGAACCTGATTTTCACCAAACTTAATAAATGGTATACTCAATTCAATACGCTATGCAAAGTTTTTCTCAATCAGACACACGTAGGGCCATAATTGCGGCCTCTGGAGCGACCAGAAAAACCGACAAAAATAAAGTTTTTGGTCCATTTTATCCCCTAAATGTTAACCGATCATTTCCAAAATCAATAGGTGTCTTCATTGGCCAGAACCCATCCTACATGCAACATTTCATGAATATTGGTCCATAATTGTGGCCTGTATCGTGTTTACAAGTTATAATGGACAGACGGACAGACGGACGGACGGACACACATGTCTAGATCGACTCAGCTAGTCGAGATATGACGATCGGTATACTTAAGGGTGGGTCTAGGATCAATATTTCGCGGCGTTACAAACTCATGGGGCTGCACAAAGCTATAATACCTTGACAACATAGTTGTGTAGGGTATAATAATTTTGAAAATTTTTGGTACATAGGTTAGGAAAATATGCTGATTCCAAATCTGTTCGCGTTCACAAATTCAGATGCTGCGCTCAAAAGTTATAGCGGTTTTAAATCTTGTATTTCAAATATAAATTAAATGAAATCATTCTTGTTGTAATTCGCGAATTTCTTCAAAAATGTACACTTGTCAAATTACATTGAAATACGGTTTAATAGTCGCGAAAAACATATAGAACCATGAAGATATCTGGTAATAAAATAAATTAATTTTTTAATTAAAACAAAACGTTTATTGAATTTTCGATTTTTTTAGCATGGTTAAGGGAATATGGTTTTGCCTTAATCTTTTAATATATGCCACATTTTATTCTTTAAATTCTTTCAGATGATTGTTAAGTATCGGTAGATTGCTCTGTTAAGAGTTCTGACTTTAAAAATTACCAAATATATTGCAGTTACAGTATATAACCAGTAAGGAAAGTATTAAAGTCGGATTGGGCCGACTATATGATACCCTTCACCACTTTGGGTATATTTGTATTTGTAACAGGCAAAAGGAAACAAGATAGACACATGGTTCCTTTTGAGAATATGCATAGAATCACTTTCTGAGTCGATTTATGCATGTCCGTCCGTCCGTCTGTAGATGTTAAATTGTAAACAAAGTACAGGTCGCATTTATGATCCGATTTGGATGAAATTTGGCACAAGTCACTTATTTGGCCCAAGAACGAACCCTATTGTGATTGGGAAAAATCGGTTCAGAGTTAGATATAGCTGCCATATATATTTTCGTCCGATTTAAGGTAAATGGGGCACCAAAGTCCCTCTATATCTCTCGATTGGCTCGAAATTTGGCACAGAGTACTGAATTAGGTGCAGAATGATGTGTGCCAATCGGTGGAGATTTAGATATAGCTCCCATATATAGCTATATCTATATATGGGATTTAAGGTAAATGGTGCACCAAAGTCCTTATATATCATTCGATGTGCACGAAACTTGGCATAAAGTACTGAATTAGGTGCAGAATGATGTGTGCCAAGTTTCGAGAAAATCGGTTGAGATTTAGATATAGCTCCCATATATATTTCCGTCCGATTTAAGGTAAATGGGTCTCCAAAGTCCCTACATATCTTTCGATTTGCATAGGGTACTGAATTGGATCCAGAATGATGTGTTAAAATCGGTTCAGATTTAGATATAGCTTCAATATATATTTTCGTCCGATTTAATGTAAATTGTGCACTAAAGAACCAAAGATTGGCCGACCCGCACACAATTTTGTGCAATGTACTGAAGTTACTAAACCTTTCGTGTGTCAAGTTTTCTTAAAATTGGTTCAGATTTATATATAGCCCCTATATATAGTTTCGTCCGATTTTAAGTAAATGGTGTACTAAAGACCCATAGCTACGCCGATTGGCAAAACGTACTGAAATTTATATAAATTAATATCGGCCAAGTTTCCTTGAAATCGGTTTAGATATATATATATATATATATAGAATAGCTTCCATATATAATTTCGACCTATTTATGTTGATAGTAAAGCAAATAATCAATGGGTGCTTGATTGATATTACATTTTAAACAGCATAACAAATAGCGGGCGTAAAGTTTGCTTAAAGTCTATTTAAAAACTATGGAATAGATTGCAGAATGGCACGTGTAAGGATTGATATTAGTCGGTTTACTTTTATATAAAGATCGCATTTTTAAGTTCGTTCAATTTCATGTCAATGTTCCTTCAAAAAGACGACACCTGTAAAGATACATATGTAGAATATCCCCAAAGTGGTGAAGGGTATCATATAGTCGGCCCAGTCCAACTTTACTTTCCTTACTGGTTTTACATTGGGTTCCTATAGGGTACTGAATGTATCCGCAAAAAAATATAAAATAGTTCCACTTTTTCTGGTTCCACTTTCAGTATTTTGGGGGTTTTATCGTATTTTTCCACCGAATTGGCTGTAATTTAGTATTTTGAGTTCCTTATAGGTACCAAATCTCTCCACAAAATTAAAATCTCTAATTATAAATATAGGTCAATTTTTTCGGATATCCCCCATATAAGGGTACCCCCAAATTTTCGGTATTTGGGGATCTTGAGCGCGCTTTTCAGCCCAATTTGAGGTTCTTGAGCGCGATTTTAAACCGAACTTGTTATTTTGTAGTCGTTTATGGTAACAAATCTTCCTACCAAAAGTAAATAATATTCGTCCCCTTTTTGGGGTAAACCCCATACAACCCCCTTTTTATATTAAAATATATATCAGATTTGTTCCGCGTTTTGGGTTTTGTTCTAAGACTCTGTTGTAATCATTTCAGCTATGGAGGATAACGAAGTAAAAAAAACTCGAAGTTAATGTTCGATAATGAACTTAAGGCCGCATTTACGCCCAGCCTCCATATAATGATATCTACAGATTTTCGGTATTTTTAATATTTAGCGTAAAGAAATGTATTCTGATGCAAAAATGTTAGTTTCGAAGTAGATGTATATCAGTGCTCAATTATTCATAGCACCTCATATAATGATAACTACAAATGTTCGGTAATTCCTACACGATGCAATCAAAATTGGCCCTGCTTAAGTATAGCCTCCAGCGACGTACTCATACACTTTTTTCTGCAATACAATTTTCATATTGAAACAGCAGCTTCCACCATAATGTACTTAATGTACATTGTGGTATACATAATCTGTTTGTAGAAATGTCTTTATAGGTCCATGTTTTGCTATGCTCAGTATACCTATGGTGGAGGGTACCCAAAGTTCGGCCCGGCCGAACTTAACGCTTTTTCACTTGTTTACATTACCACCATCACAACTTATTATTTATTACCAATATTTTAAGATTTTGACAAGAACACTTAATTTTATAGAAATGAATTTAAATTATATGAAATATGTTCATATTTCGCGAGTTACAAGCTTGCAGACCTCAGCTTCAAGGAAGCTGGTACCATTTACCTTAAATCGAACGAAATATATGTATGGGAGCTACATCTTAATTTGAACCGATTTTCCCCAATTTCAATAAGGTTCGTCCTTGGGCCAAATAAATCAGCTGTACCAAATTTAATCCAAATCGAATTATAAATGTGACTTATACTTTGTTTACAATTTAACACCATCAGACGGACGGACATGCATAAATCGACTCAGAAAGTGTTTCTATGCATATTCTCAAAAGGAACCATGTGTCTATCTCGTTTCCTTTTGCCTGTTACAAACATGTGCACAAAGACATAATACCCTGTACCGCATTGTGGTGAAGGGTATAAAAAAGAGAAATTATATACCAATGTAGTTTTATGGATCCTGTGACCATTACTACAGTTCTTTACTAATGATACGTTAAAATAAACACACTTCGCGTCTCAAGGGAGAACCTCCAAAACTACATTGTTTCCTTTCGCCTTTAATCGCCAAAATCATTTGCTATTATTCCCCTTTGTTTTTCGCAAAAAACTGTTATCTTTTTTTAGTGTTACAAAAATGTAAAAAGGGGTTTACAATCATTTTGCTGTGGTATAACAAGCAATTGGCTAATTACAGTGCAAAGTTGTTGGCAATTTGCTATTTGACCAATACTAGCAGAACGGAGGAAAACACGCTGCCACTTAATTGAATTTGTTCAAATCATTTGGTAATATACAGAGTCGTGCAGCAGTCGTCCCCTTTACTACACTTTCGACTATTGTTCGACAATCGGAATGTAATGTTTCTTCTATCGAATGGAATTGTCGTCGTCATTTTAAGGTCAGTCAACCTCTGCTAATATCCTTGTATGCTTTCTACGATTTTTTTTTGTTCGTTTTCATTGTACCCAGGGCATTCATTTTGTGATTGTGTGGTGGTGTTGGTTGCAAGACATTGATGCTAAGCATCATTGGTTTTGTTTTGTTGCAAACGTACCACAGAGAGAGAGAGAGAGAAAGAGTGGGGGAGAGAAAAATAGACCAAGGGAGACAATGCCATTTGTGTGTAGCGGCATTAAGAACATCTCCCCTGAGCTGTTGCCCTGATTGTTGTAGGGTTGTCACTGTTATGTCGTTGTGTACCCCATTTCCTGTTCCGGTTTCGTACGAATCCCATGCACATTATTGTCATCGTTTTATTTCAGCATTGTCGGTCGATATCTTTAAAGTATCTCTGCCCACTCGTCCGATATGTTGCCGATTACCCCACTCCCGGCTCCCTGTTTTCATTACCACTCTATGCTTTGGCTTTTTATCATTACCGTTCAAAAGAGTAGTCAATCTGTCGGCAGAGTGTTGAAGCTCTTGTTCAAATGTGTGTAATAACGATCTGATTTTTTTTTCTGTATTTTTTGTTTAAAATTTTCATTCGTTTGATGTTTTTCGGCATGTCTATCTGACTGTTTCTAGCTATCGGTCTGTCTGTCTGGTGGTTGGTTGATAGCTATTTGGTAATGATTACAATCATTCTTTTGGTTGATTTCAATGCCATTTGAATTCCTTTCATTGTGTGTCGGTGTTTGTGTGTGTGTTTTCGTAGTTCTTCACTTGTAATTACATTTTAAGCACCACTCTTCTTTTAGCCATTTTCAAATAGTTAAAGTCGACTACAAGCCTTTAAAGCAACAGCAGCAGCAGCAATTTCCTACTTTTTCACTTATTTAAGTGTTAATCTCTTCTGTGGTTGGGTTTCTTTCCCATTAATTTCAAATTTGCCTAAGTACTGGTCGTAATGAAGTGTTTTTTGTCCGATTTTCCATTTGCCAATTATTCTAGAAACAGTTTACAAAATTAATTGTTGTTTTTTTTTTCTGCCAAAGTTTTCATGATGAAAGGCAATTTTTTTAATCCATGCAAATAGTGCAAATGAGTTTGGTGGTTATTTATTGTGAAAAATTGTTTTTTTTTTTTTTTGTGTTATTACTAATTCGCAAAAGGAGAATGGAATGTTGAAATACAAGGACAAGAAAATCGAAAGAGAACAAAGCTATTGAATATTGAGGACACTGACATTTAAAAATGGCACAGAGCGCTTGTGGTCAGCCTTTCCAACTATTTATGGTCGACTTGCCGACTTATGATACCCTTCACTATCATCAACCTACTCATGTCATTCTGCAGCCTATGCTAAATTTTGCAATCGATTCGAAATTTAATCTCAATCAGATAATTTGTTGCGCAATTAAAATAAAGTCGGTCGAAAATATATATAGAAGCTATGTCAGTATACACAACAATTTCAACAAAACATAATAAAGCCATTCTATTCTCAAATTGATACGTTGTACAAAAGTTCATTTCAATCGAACAAACATTAGAAGTTTGTCGAACCATTTTCCTAAACTCGAACGAAAACGTATATGGGAGATATACCTAAATCTAAGCAGATTTCAACTGAACTTACAACGCCTCATTATATGAATTTATTACGCTGTGCCAATTTTCGTGCAAATCGAAAGAAAAATAGAAAATTTGGTGGACCATTTACATATAATTGGACGAAAATATATATGGGAGCTATATCTAAATCTGAACTGAAATTCAATAGGGTTCGTCCTTGGGCCAAACCAATGAGCTGTACAAAATGTCATCCAAATCTGATTATTATTGCGACCTGTACTTTGTTTACAATTTAACTCCAAAAGATGGACGGTGTTTGTAAGAGGCAAAAGGAATCGAGATAGACCCATGGTTCCTTTTGAGAATATGCATAGAATAACTTTCAGAGCCGATTTATACATGTACGTCCGTCCTTTTGTTGATATTAAATTGTAAACAAAGTAAAGGTCGCACTTATAATCCGATTTGGATGAAATTTGGTACAGCTCCTTTATTTGGCGAACCCAATTGAAATTGGTGACGATCGGTTCAGATATAGATATACCTCCCATATATAGTTTCGTCCGATTTAATGTAAATGGTGTACCAAAGTCCCTATTAAATTTACACTGATGTGCTAAGTTTCATGAAAATTGGTTCAGATTTAAATATCTCTCCCAAATATTTTTTCGTCCGATTTAAGGTAATAGGTGCACCAAAGACCCTGCAAATCTTTTGATTGGCAGGAATTTTGGTATAGCGTACTGAATTAAATCTAAAATTATGTGTACAAAGTTTCGTGAAAATCAGTTCAGATTTAGATATAGCTCCCATATATTGTAACGTCCGATTTTATGTAAATGGTGCACTAACGTCCCTATATATCTTCCGATTTGCACTATCTATATCTAACTCTTAACCGATTTTCTCTTCGCACATATCATTCTAGACCTAATTCAGTAATCTATGCCAAATTTCGTGCACATCGAAAGATATGTAGTGACTTTGGTGCCCCATTTACCGTAAATCAAACGGAAATATATATGGGAATTATATCTAAATCTGAACCGATTTTCCCTAAACTCAGCACACGTCATTCCAGACTGAATTGAGTACAACGTGCCAAATTTCGTGCAAATCGAAAGATATATACGGCTTTGGTGCCCCATTTACCTTAAATCGGACGAAGACATATATAGGAGCTATATGTAAATCTGAACCGATTTTCTTTAAACTTGGCACACATAATTTTATACACAATTCAGTATACTATGCAAAATTTTGTGCAAATCGAAAGATATATAGGGCCATTGGTGCACCATTTACATAAAATCGGGCAATACTATATATGAGAGCTATATCTAAATCTGAACTGCTTTTCACGAAATTTAGCACACATAATTCTGGACATAATTCAGAACTCTTTGTCAAATTGCATGCAATTCAGTATACTATGCAAAATTTCGTGCAAATCGGAAGATATATAGGGCCTTTGGTGCACCATATGCATAAAATTGGACAATACTATATATTGGAGCTATATATAAATCTGAACCGCTTTTCACGAAATTTAGCACACATAATTCTGGCCCTAATTCAGAACTCTATGTCAAATTTCATGCAAAGCGAAATATATATAGGGACTTTTGGTGCCCCATTTACCTTAACGGATCTATATGCGGGAGCTATATATAAATCTTCATTTTCTTCAATTTCAATAGAGTTCGTCCTTGGGCCAAATAAGTGAGCTGTGCCAAATTGCATCCAAATAGGATAATAAATGCGACCTGCACTTTGTTTACAATTTAACATCTACAGGCGGACGGACGGACATGCATAAATCGACTCAGAAAGTGATTCTATGCATATGCTCAAAAGGAACCATGTGTCTATCTCGTTTCCTTTTGTTAGATGTACCACTGTACCACTATGTCGTGAAGGGTATAATCAACATTTGCCCAGTTATTACAGACATATCGCCCAAAATGTGTAAAAACGTGATAGAAAATTTCCTCAAAAGATTCAACGCTTGCCAAATTTCAGGTACTCAGATCACGGCGCTGTACCAAATATCGTATATCAAATGTGTTTTAAATCGGTGCTGATTTTCATATTGCTCTCAAAGTTAATTTTACCCGAGTTTATATAAATAATACAGCAAATATGTCATGGATTGCCGATTGCATTCGATTCATTTTTGGGTATGGATCACATATTTAATTACGTCAGATTTCATGTTAATAGTCTTCCATACAAACTACGGCTGTCCGATCTGTAAAGTATTGTACACATACATACAACCAAAATTATTAGGGAAGAACATTTGTTTTTTAATACCCTATACCATACACAGTAAAATCGAGAGCCCACAAAATCATCTAACATTTCGATTAATTTTTTTTTTTTTTCAAATGATTTAACATAAATTTTCCATAATCATAAACTCTTCAATAAGGCAATACGTCTTCGAACCCCCTTATAATATATTTCGTCTTTAAAGCGTTTACCAAAAAATTATTACCGCATCATCTTATGAACCAGTCATCATCTAATAGACAAACAAATTTAAATGAAATTTACCAAATTTATGTTGTGAGCGTTTGTGTGAGTGTGTGTACATGAATTTATTAAACAATTTCTATGTACGGAACTTATGCTACATATCGATTTTACGATACAATTTTATAGGTTTTTTATTGTTTATGTCCATACGAGTATTAACATAGCGAAAGGGATTTCCACAAATAAAATAAAGGATTATCTGACAGTTTTTGTTTTCGAGACTGACGGGTGGAAATGAAAGAGGATAAATGTAGACTTATGCCAGTGGTTGTCCTCCCTCTCTCTCTCTCTCTGCATTCAAACGTCTTTAAAGAGGGTAATAGAAAAAACGTTTAAATAAAATATCACCAGAGTAGCTGTAAAACAAAGCAGTCGAATGAACACCATAACGTTTTGGGGCAACGGCATTTGGGATTTATCGAAAAAGGGTTGATTCGATATGAAAATAAAATACAAATAAACTTTATACATAGAAGATAAATAAAAGATGTACGATTACGCTATGCATATGAATATGTGGGGTGAGGTGAACGATGCGGGTGGCTGTGTTCACTAGTCTGGGGTATTGTGGATTGCCGAGTACCTTTGGGTCTTACCAGAGATAGATATTTAATGAAGCTTCGACACATATCTGTGGTAAATACGGTTGTAAAGATAATAAATTGTAAGAGGTTCTTTTATTTTAAAATTTTCATAATTTAAGGAATTTTATTTTTTGGGAACAATTTTTGAACTTTCCTTATTGGCTCATCTGGAACTTTACAGTTAACATAAACAAATTTAACATGCCATAACACTTAACATACGGCTAATTTGTCCTCTTGGGTTCTTAATATATCCACCAAGGCCTTAACTCCGTAACGTAATTTGCACTCCCCGATAATTAGCTCCTTTTTGTGTCAGAGTGTATTTATACCCTTCACCACACTGTGGTACAGGGTATTATGTCTTTGTGCATATGTTTGTAACAGGCAAAAATAATCGAGATAGACCCATGGTTCCTTTTGAGAATATGCATAAAATCACTTTCTGAGGCGATTTATGCATGTCCGTCTGTCCATGTTAAATTGTAAACCAGTGAGCGGAGCAGTATAGTCGGACGGGGCCAACCATACGATACCCTACACAACTACCACGAACTCTAACTTTCTGAGGATATTTATTTCGAGTCTGAGTAATATTTCCTGATATTTGCCCCCTCTTGCCCGATTAGAGGTCAACAACACAACTTCCTTACTTTTTCGAAAAAACACACAAAAATTAAGTTTTCGGTCCATTTCATCCCAATATTATTATTTGATCATCACCGAAAATTATAGACGTTATCCTTGACCACACCTGGACCCTCGTCGAAAATTTCAAAGCGTTCCGCGCTATATTTCCGCCTTTAGTGTGGTAATGGGTTACTAAATAGTATCTGAATACGTAAGTACCTGTAAATATTTGAATGTAACTCCCACATCTGAGTAGATACATCACTATATTTGGTATCAAGTTAAAGGCCAACCACTCCCCTTGGATATGCTATCAACTCCTCGGGTCTACATCCTCCAGGAGTAAATATATATGCCATAGAATACAAATTTTGTCATTTTTCACACAAAAGTCAGGGTCCATTTGACCCGCTAAATATTGACCGATCTTTATCAAAACATGCATGCTTATTCTCTGGCCCGATCCCCTTCTCCATGCAAAAATTCGCGGTGTTTGGGCCATAATTGCGGCCTCTGGAGCGACCAGAAAAACCGACAAAAATAATGTTTTTGGTCCATTTCATCACTTAGTCCATTTCATCACCAGAACCCATCCTACATGCAAAATTTCGTGAAGATTGGTCCATAACTGTGGCCTGTATCGTGTTTACAAATTATAATGGACAGACGGACGGACACACATGTCTAGATCGACTCAGCTAGTCGAGATATGAATTGAGCCTAGAGTGATGTTTCCTCATGTTTCTCAGATTGACATGAAATTTTGCACATCGAACAAAATTTAGCATAGAATAGCTTAACAAACGAATGACATGTTTATCGATTGATCTTAGTCGATTCACATTTAGATAAGTATTACATATTTTAGTTCATCCAATTTCATGTTAATGGTCCTGTTTAATATACCCATAGTGGTGAAGGCTATCATATAGTCGGCCCCGTCCGACTTTATTACTTTCCTTACTGGTTTCTTTTTTACGAAATGTATTCATTTATAAATTTATGTTTCACTAGAAACCATGAGTGTCTTTAATAAATAAAAAAAACTTCTCCCATTTTGATACAGACACACCCGAACTAAATTCAACTTTTACCCTCAACTTGTTTATATTTTACGTTATGATTGATTTGAAGAAAATTTACTATTAAATTATAGACTTATCCTAAGAAAAAAAAACACAAAAACTGACTTTCATGTGAAAAACTACACAGAATAATGTCAATCTTCTTCAGACAAAAAAAACAGCGACTAGAGCAACAACAACAAAAAGTCCTCTATACAATAGCAACAGTGTTTTTTTTTTTGGTAATACATCACCGGAAAGTGGTAGGTATGAGTTGATGTTGTACATCATCATTTTTCATATGTATGTATGTACATACGTACATACATCCCTGCAAACTCTCAATTGTATACATATGTATAGAAAATATCTATGCGAGTGTACATCCCGAAAGACACAGCTATTTTCAATATAGACAACGGTGGTATATTTTGAGAAACGACTTCTTTCTTCTTATATGACATTGATGGAAATAAACATAAATTTCATGAAGAAAATACAAATAAATAAATAAAAAGGTAACACTTAAAGTAACCAAATTTAAGTGGAAACTTTTGACAACCGCATCAAAAAAATTTAATGAATGAATGGATAGAAATTGAAATTGTAGTTTTTATGATATTTTTAAACTTCACCTAGAACTAAAAATATCATGCAGCAGCGAATGATGTCTATAAGTTCAGCTAAATCTATGCTTTATCTGTCGGCATTGCCGATAAATATATATCCTAATCGAAGATATCTATCTTTTATTTACATTTTATGAACATATTAAAACTTATTGGGCCCTACTCCACCTGGGTTACTATATCTTGGGGTGTATATTGGTAACCCTATTAAAATTGGTCCACATATACTTACTTAATTCAGTACACTATGCCAAATTTCGTAAAAATCGAAAGATATGTAGGGTCTTTGGTACACCATTTACCTTAAATCGGACGAAAATATATATTGGAGCTATATCTAAATCTGAACCGTTTTTCCCAATTTCAATAGGCTTCGTCCTTGCGCCACACAAATGAGCTGTGCCAAATTTCATCCAATTCGGATCATAAATGCGACCTGTGCTTGTTTTACAATTTAACATGGACAGACGGACGGACGGACATGCATAAGTCGACTCAGAAAGTGATTCTATGCATATTCTCAAAAGGAACCATGGGTCTATCTGGTTTTTTTTGCCTGTTACAAACGTATGCATAAAGACATAATACAGGGTATTATGTGTGGTGAAGGGTATAAAAAGTAGCCAGTAAGGAAAGTAGTGAAGTCGGACTGGGCCGACTATATGATACCATTCACCGCTCGGGTATATTGTACATATGTATCCTTTCGATTGTATGTCAATGTTCCTTCGAAGGAACATCATCTGCAACTTATGATAAATTTAATTTCATTCGGGCAGATTTAAAGTCGTCTGCGTACCATGGGACAATTTTAGTGAAAACGATTTAAAGGAAATGAATACAAGCCGTTCAATCAGACACCCTTTCGAAATACATATGGAAGCTATGGCTGCATCTGCACCAATTTCAACAAATGATTTCCCCAAAGTCCCTGAATGATTTTCATGGACTTTTGTGCACCATTTACCTAAAATCGGACAAAACTATATATGGGAGCTATATCTAAATCTGAAACGATTTCCAGGAAACTTAGCACTCATCTTTCTAGACTTTATACAGTACGCTGTGCCAAAATTCGTGCAAATTGAATGATTTATAGGGACTCGGGTGCACCATTTACCTAAAATCGGGCGAAACTATATATGGAAGCTGTATCTAAATATGAACCGATTTTCACGAAACTTTGCACACATCATTCTACATTTAATTTAGTACGCTATGCCAAAATTCGTGCAAATTAAATGATTTTCAGGGGCTTTGGTGCACCGTATACCTAAAATCGGGCGAAACTATATATGGGAGCTATATCTAAATCTGAACCGATTTCCACGAAACTCAGCACACATTTTTCTCAACTTTATTCAGTACCGTGTTCCAAAATTCGTGCAAATTGAATGATTTTCAGGGACTTGGGTACTCAATTTACCTAAAGTCGGACGAAATTATATATGGGAGCTATATCAAAATCTGAACCTATTTTCTCCAATTTCAATATGGTTCGTCCAAATATGTTTATTGTGCCAAATTTCATCAAAATCGGATTATAATTGCGACCTGTACTTTGTTAACAATTTAACATCAACAGACGGACGGACGTAGAGACATGCATAAATCGACTCAGATAGTGATTCTATGCATATTCTCAAAAGGAATCATGTGTCTATCCCGATTCCTTTTGCCTGTTACAAACATATGCACCAATACATAATACCCTGTACCACAGTGTGGTGAAGGTTATAAAAACGTAATATCTGCAGTTTGGCACTCCAAGCTCCTGGTAAAAAACACTTTTCCTCAGGCAATTGTCAATAAAGGTTGTAAAAATTGTAGAAATAGCTACACATATATTAATTTCCTCCTATTTTATGTAAATGATGCGCCAAATACATAACACAAGCCTGATTGTCCGCATATGTTCCTTTGTGTTAAAATTATTCGAAAAACTGCAAATTTAGTGTAGGATACCTTATTTAGTCTAGAATGTCGTCTCTTAATTTAAATATCATATAAGAAGTCATGTAAATCTGTCGGATAGATACAGAATAGTGTATAAAAACGACGTTATTGCAATTAGGCGATTCTATAAAATACCTAAAATCAATCGTAATTACGACATGACCAATTTTTGGGAGTAAAACACGTAATACCAAACTACAAACGCTAGGGATGGTAAATTACCCAACAAGGTCCCAGGTCAGTTCGCGAATATATTTACAAACCAGTAAGGAAAGTAGTAAAGTCGGACGGGGCCGACTATATGATACCCTTCACCACTTTGAGTATATTCAACAGATGAATCCTAACAGACGTAGCATTTTTAAAGGACCAGTAAAATGAAATTGGAACCATAAACACGTCATTCTGCAACCGATACTAAATTGTTCATTTGGTCAGATATAGAAGCTATATCTAAATCTGAACCGATTTCAGGAAACTTAACAAATTTAGTGCAAACCGAAAGATATTAAGGGACTTTGGTGCACGATTTACATTAAATCGGACGAAAATATATATGGAAGCTATATCTAAATCCGAACCGATTTTCAGGAAACTTAACACACATCATTCTAGACCTAATTCATTACGCTAAGCCAAATTTAGCGCACATCGAGAGATATATAGGGACTTTTGTGCACAATTTTCCTTAAATCGGTCGAAAATATATATATATGAGATCTATATCTAAATCTGAACCGATTTTCAGGAAACTTAACACACATCATTTTAGAGATAATTCATTACGCTGTGCCAAATTTCGTGCAAATCGAAAGATATATAGGGACTTTGGTGCACCAATTACAGGGTGAAGGGTATAAAAAGAATTTGGTTCAAGAACCTCAAAATACCAAGAATTGGGGGGTACCCTTATATGGGGGCTACCAGAAAAAATTTACCAATATTTATAATTTATAGTGGAGAGATGTGCTACCAAATAAGAACTCGATGTACTAAATTACATTCAATTCGGTCGAAAAATACGATAAGAACCCCCAAAATACCAAAAATTTGGGGGTACCGTTATATGGGGACTACCAGAAAAACTGGACCTATATTTATAATTTTTAGTGGAGTAATTTGGTACCCAATGTACAAAATTTCAGAGAATTCAGTTATAAAACGAGCCCAAGAACCCGAAAATACCGAAAATTGGGGGTAATCTTATATGGGGGCTATCCGAAAAAATGGACCTTTATTTATAATTTTTGGTAGGGAGATTTGCTACCCAATAAGAACTAAAAGTACCAAATTTCAGCGAATTCAGTTAAAAAACGCGCTCACGAACCTCAAAATAACGAATATTTGGGGGTACCCTAATATGGGGGCTATCAGAAAAAATGGACCTTTATTTATAATTTTTGGTAGGGAGATTTGCTACCCAATAAGAACACAAAGTACTAAATTTCAGCGAATTCGGTCGAAAAACGCGCTTTAGGACCTAAAAATACCGAAAATTTGGGGGTACCGTTATATGGGAGCTATGCCTAAACGTGGACCGATTTTCTCTAATTTCAATAGGGTTCGTCCTTGGGCCAATTAAGTGACCTGTGCCAAATTTCATTATAAATGCGACCTATACTTTGTTAACAAAAATACATGAACGGACAGACGGACATGCATAAATCGATTCAGAAAGTGATTCTATGCATATTCTCAAAAGGAACCATGGGTCTATCTCGATTATTTTTGCCTGTTACAAACATATGCACAAAGACATAATACCCTGACCACAGTGTGGTGAAGGGTATAAAAATGTCTGAAATCTTATAAACAACGAATATTAGGACTACCTTTATATGCGAGCTATACTTCATCATCGACAAATATTGATCATTTCAATTTGACGTCCAATGAGAATCCAATATTTAAAATTAAATCTAGTCCTGGGAGTACTGCTAAGTTGATTTTCTACCCAATGAGAATCCTAGGACATTTCGTAACCAAAGATCATAGGAGTGGCAGCAATATGTGTGCAAAATTTCATGGTATATCGTGATTTCAACAGACAGATGGATATTTCTAAATCGACAAAGAGATATTGCTAAATCCACACCTTTTTAGAGACACCGGTGAAAACTATTACATATAGCCCATATAGCGAATTTTGGCACCCCACAAAGTATATATATTTTCGATAAATATAATGTTGAAATGACGATAGAGATCAAAACATTTAAGAAAGAGCTCTGAAAATATGCACAGACATTACTACTAGGGTGTGATGCCAAATGTCTGAACTTTGACACGGTTGAATTTAGTTCGTAGATGCAATTTCGCAACAATAGTCGACATAAATACAACTTATCAAGTAAAAACATTTGTAATATGCCAATATGCCTGATGAGCTGTTTAACCAACGGCGAAACGCGTCGCATAGTGGTGGGAATGTAGTATCTCTCTGGTTTTCCTTTTCATTGGGAAAGTTTCAGGAAGCAAATCTTTCTTCATTGAATAACTCGCAATTCCCTGCATTTTGATATGTGTTACACATATAAGTGGCAATAGATCAATTATAGGAAAGATGTGGAAGCGATAGAAATATAAATTTGATAGATTTTCATTCATGTTTTCCAAATTTTATTTTGAGGATCCGAAAATATTTAATTTTCAAAATAAATATAATTTATTTGTTTGTTTACATTTTTCTGTCAAATGACGTTGACACTAGTATAACTTACAAAAACAAATTTCCATGTGGTTGTTGTATCGTTTGATGTACAACAACACTTGCTGTTACCTTCTATTATTATACCATGACGAACACTATGGAGAAAATCGGTTCAGATTTAGATATAGTTCCCATATATACTTTTATACGATTTTATCTAAATAGTGCACCGAACTCCCAATATTCGTCGGATTGAGATAAAATTTTGATGTGTGAAAAGTTTTGTTAAAATCAGTTCAGATTTAGATATAGCTCCTATATGTAGGTTCGTTCGATTTTATGTAAATGGTGCACCACACTCCCAATTCTTTCCGATTGAATCGAAATTTGTTATTTGCCATTGCACGATATTATGTTTAGCGTACTTAATCTAGTCTAGTGTTACGTTTTGTTGAAATCGGTTCAGATTTAAATATAGCTCCCATATATATTTTCGTCCGATTTCATATAAAATAACTAAAATTTTTCCGCTTGGAAAGAAATTGTGCACAACGTACCAAATTGGAGGTAACACGTATTGGATTTCGTAGAATATATTCAGATGTAGATATAACCGCTATATCTTTACGTTTGAGTTCATGCAATCTGTGCGAAATAAAATTGTGGACATCGTAATGTGCTGCAGCATACTAAATGGTGTATGCCACGGTTTCTCAATTGTGTTTATATTTACATATAGCTCCCATACATAATTTAGTTTGATTTCATACAAAAGTTACACCAAAGAATCGAAGTCTGCCAGATTGACAATTTTTCATAGATTTCAGAATTTTATGAGTATGTTTTTTATACCCTCCAACGTAGTATGGAGGGTATATTAGTTTTTTTTCTTTTGTAACGCATCGAAATAATCAGTTTCAACCCTATAAAGTATATATATTCTTGATCAGCGTAAAATTCTATAACGATATATGCATGTCCGTCTGTCTGTTGTAATCACTCTAGCGTCTAAATGAATTGAGATAGATCGCCAAAATTTTGTCTGCAGGCAGATCAAGTTCGAAGATGGGCTATATCGGTCCACGTTTAGGTATAGCTCCCATATAAGAGTACCTCCCAATTTCCGGTATTTTGGGGTTCTTGAGTGCGGTTTTCGGTGCCAAATATCTAAACTAAAAATACTAAATAACAACCGAATTGGCTGCTATTTAGTACTTTGACTCCTTATTGGGTAGTAAATCTCTCCACTAAAATTTATAAATATAGGTCAATTTTTTCTGGTAGCTCCCATATAAGGGTACCCCCAATTTTCTGTATTTTGAGGATCTTGAGGGCGTTTTTCAATCAATTTCGCTGTTATTTGGTATTTTGTAGTCGTATATGGTAACAAATCTCCCTACTAAAAATTATTAATATTCACCCCCTTTTAGGGGGTAACCCCTTTTTTATACCTTTCACCATTCTGTGGTACAGGGTATTATGTTTTTGTGCATATGTTTGTAACAGGCAAACGAGATGGTTCCTTTTGAGAATATGCATAGAATCATTTTCTGAGTCGATTTATGCATGTCCGTCCGTCCGTCTGTCTGTCGTTGTTAAATTGTAAACAAAGTACATGTCGCATTTATAATCCGAATTTTATTAAATTTAGCATAGGTCACTTATTCGGCCCAAGGACGAGGTCTATTGAAATTGGGAAAAATCGGTTTAGATTTAGATATAGCTCCCATATATATTTTCGTCCGATTTAATGTAAACGGTCCCTATATATCTTTCAATTTGCACGAAATTTGGTACAGAGTAATGAATTAGGTCTAGAATGATGTGTGTTAAGTTTCGTGAAATTCGGTTAAGATTTGGATATAGCTCCCATATATATTTTCGTCCGATTTAAGGTTAATTGTGTACCAAAGTCCCTATATATCTTTCGATTTGCACGAAATTTGGCACAGCTTAATGAATTAGGTCTAGAATGATCTGTGTTAAGTTTTGTGAAAATCGGTTCAGATTTGGATATAGCTCCCATATATATTTTCGTCCGATTTAAGCTAAATCGTGTACCAAAGTCTCTATATATATTTCGATTTGTACAAAATTTGGCACAGCGTAATGAATTAAGGCTAGAACGATGTGTGTTAAATTTTGTGAAAATCGGTTCAGATTTATATATAGCTCCCATATATATTTTGGTCCGATTTTAGGTAAATAGTGCATCAAATTCCTTTTATATGCTTCGATTTGCACAAAATTTGGCTTAGCGCTTTAAATTGAGTCTAGAATGATGAGTGGTGAGTTTCGAGAAAATCGGTCGAGATTTCGATATAGCTCCCATATATATGATCATCCAATTTTATGTAAATGATGCACCAATGTCCCTATATATCCTTCGATTTGCACGAAATTTGTTACAGCGTACTAAATTAAGTCTAAAACGATGTGTGTTAAATTTCGTGGACATCGGTTCAGATTTAGATATAGTTCCTATATACATTTTGGTCCGATTTTCGGTAAATAGTGCACTAAAGTCCCTTTGTATCCATCGATTTGCACGAAATTTCGCATAACGTGCTGAATTAAGTCTAGAACGATGTGTGTTAAATTTCGTGAAAATCGGTTCAGATTTAGATATAGTTCCTATATACATTTTCGTCCGATTTTATGTAAATGGTGCACCAAGGTTCCTATATATATCCTTCGATTTGCACACAATTTGGCATAGCTTCTGAATTAAGTCTAGAGATATGTGTGTTAATTTTCGTGAAAATCGGTTCAGATTTAGAAATAGCTCACACGTATACATCATATTTTTAACAACGCGGCGTACCGAATAGCGTGTATCAATCGTTTTCCATAAATTTTCCCCATGTTACACAGGCGGCTCTAAATTTCGAATAACATTAAAGTTAGGATAGGTTGGAGAAAGAGGGAACATAGACATACAATTGTTAGAATACATATCGACGCCTCCGAACCATAGTATGCTAAATCTGAAAAGTGAGTTTTTCAGTAGAAGCTTTAAAAGTATGGAGGTTTCTTTTATCGTACGCGCCATGCTAAGTACATTTTAGCTTATAACTTTGGTTTGGATTGGCCGATGATTACTAAAATTTCAGTGAATTTAAATTAAGGACCGTAGTATCTAAAAACGTAAAGAACTTTAAAACATGCTAAGTCGACTTAGCATACTATGGTTCGGTGGCGTCGATATGTACAATATACCCAAAGTGGTGAAAGGTATCATATAGTCGGCCCCGCCCGACTTTACTACTTTCCTTACTGGTTTATATTCCAGTTTTTATTTCTGCATGTCTGCATTTATAGTCTTTAAATTACCATTTAGGCTAAGAACAAGAAGAAAAACTTCACGTTGTTATGTTTAGGATATACCAAAATGTTCAATAATCGCTACAAAACATTACAAATACCTCAACAATTTAGCTATGGAAGTTATTATTGAAAATTTTCCTTAATTCGGATATAAATTCGAATCCAATATGAAGACAATTGCGCATTAGATGCTCTAGGTGTCTAACTTATATGTACCTTTATTGTTCCTCAAATATATTTTTCATGATGTGAAAAATGTTTCCATTGAGAACGACTGCACCAATTAGACTCACATTTTCTTTCTCCTGTAAAATGTTTGGTGGAATAAGTTCGACCACTTGATAAACAATAACAATATTACTTAATATATTGCGTATCAGAATATGAAGGTTTGCCATCGTGAAGAGAATATAAATTAAATGGTAAATAGTTTCTGAAATATATTTTTCATAAATTCGTTAATTTTTACCAAACCTAAAGTAATAACATTTTGATACGGCAAAACAACGTTTGCCGGGTCTGCTAGTAGAAATATAAAATACTCATTTTGTTTTTCTCTTGAATTTGATTGAATTGTGTTAAATTAAAGAAATATTTTTACAATTCAATATTTCTTCAAAATCCCGTACAATTCTAAACATCCTATACAATTTCTTAAAATTTTAATATCACTCACAGCCGAAATCTATTGTTTTATTTTTTATAAATTAGTTTTCTGTTTCATCTGGATGACCCTTCATTTGGAGAAAAATATTTTATGATATTAGTTACAGTTCATCGAATATGCTATGCGTTTGTTTCGTTCTTTGTTTGAAGCAAATAAATCCACATCATATCAGTCAGTGCTCTTTAGAGGAATATCCTTTTGACGAAAAATTCCAAAATCATAAATTGAATTTCTGAGAAACATGTCATAGGAAGTTATTACCCGAAGTATAGGAAGTACAACATAGAATATTGTGCACATTTGTCGGAATTTTTGTGTGTGAGTGAGTGTGAGTGGCAGACAAAAATGAAAAGGAGAAAGTGGAAAGTGAACTACTCAAACAAAATGTATACAAACGTGTCTGTCAATACATTGACAGTGGATTGTTATTTTATTTTATTTTATTTCATTTCATTTTTTTGTGTCCAAACCAATTTATCAATAATAAAAATTTCCCCGGAAAAAAGGAAAATATAAGAAATATTACAAAACGGAAGGGTTTAACAACACACACAAGCACACAAATCACAAAATGAAATAAAAAAATTGTTTAGGCACCACAAAACCCCAAAGCAAGCCCACATTTCCCCCCCTGCTGCCACGCTTGCATTCATAATACCATTCTTCATAAATTTTCTGCAAATGTCTTTAAAACAAAAACGGAAAAATGCCACACAACAGCAACAACAAATATATAAACTTCAGAAGATGTCCCTGAGGCATTGGTCACAATGTCTATCTGGCGTACAACCAGCTAGGCAGACGGGCAGGCTTACAAGCTGGCATGGAGTCAGTCAAGCATGTAGAAATAATTGAAAGGGCGACATTTATTCGAATATTCGCCCACAGATATCATTCGAGTGGTACTTGCGTTCTTTGTTGGTCGGTCGGTCTGTCTGTCGGCCTGTGCTTGGATGCTGTCGCTGCTGATACTGTCAGACGGGAATACTGATGCCGTCGTTGACAGAGATGATGATAACGATTATTGTGAGCATCGTTACATTTGTGATGAAATCTTCCTTCATAACGACAACAAAACACACAAACCCGAAAGGAAAGAGATACCGGCACTCTGCTAAACATAAAAATTATTGTTTTCTGTTCAAAGGAAATACAGACGGCAAAAAGGAGCAAAACCAAACCAAAAAAGGAAAAGGAATACAATTGTCATTGTTATGCCAAATAATGTTTCCTCTATTTCGAATTCAACTAATTGCACAAATACCACGATAACAATCGTAACTATTACGGCAGCGGAAATGGCATAACGAATTTAATTTTAAACCATAAACTAATTTGGCTAAGACAAAGTACGCCACAAAAAGGTCATGGGAGATAGGCTTTGTTGATTTTTTTTTTTTTTGCTCTTTATTCAAATGACATTCCGTCTATCTTTTCTGGTTTAGAATAAAATAATAATAAAAAATGGAATTCAATTTCAAATAAACACATTTCAAGTTCACTCGAAATCATGAGCCAGTGGACAAAACAACAAAAAATGTTGAAAACTGTTATTGAATAAATAATAATAAAATTTGGTAAGACTATCCAACCAAACAAAGTCATTTGATACGCAATAAGCGAAAATAAATGTGTGCGCTTGACACTGAGCCATAAATTGACACACAATTTACAATATTATTGTAATTATTTTGGGTGGCGTAGGGGATGATAGATACCAAGCAACGGCTCTGAATGGCTTTAACATGGCGAAGCCCAGGCTTATCTTGGTCCCTCTTTCATCTCAATTGTGGACACTGACCTCCCCGCGGTGCCACCTGGGGAGCTATTCTCATCACCCGATGAAATAGTGAGCTAACATGTGCCGCGAGTTCACCCATAAGAACTATAAAAACATGGGTTGAGGCGTCGGGTTAGTTGCCCACTCTCGGAAAACCCAACCTACTATGAAAAAGCAAAGAAACAGAAAACCATACCCCCCTAATGTTGACGACCCCCGCAAACGTATAAAGGACCACGATCTGCGAATCTGCACTTGGAATGTGCGCACGTTGTACAGAACAGGGGCAGTGTTCGCTTTGGCGGATATACTCAAGAAGTACAAAGCCGATATTATTGCCTTACAGGAAATGCGATGGAAAGGGACAGGCGTAAGTAAATCAGACGATTACGCCCTGTATTATAGCTGCCATGAAACGAGACATGAATTTGGCTGCGGATTTATGATTAACAGGAGAATAAAAGACCTTGTCTCCAGATTCACTCCAGTAGATGAGTAGATTGCTATAATTCGTATAAAAGCGAAGTTCTTTTACATCAGTCTAATTTGCGCCCATGCTCCGACCGAAGAGAAAGATGAACAGACCAAAGACATATTTTACGAGCGCCTAGAAACAGCATATGACCGTTGCCCTGGCCACGACATTAAAATTCTGCTAGGAGATTTTAATGCAAAAATCGGAAGGGAAAATATCTTTGGCCCCACCGTCGGAAAATTCAGCCTTCATGAAGAAACATCCGACAACGGCATGAGGTTGATTGACTTCGCGGCAGCAAAAAACATGGTAGTTAGCAGCACCAGATTCAAGCATCTCGATATACACAAGGCCACCTGGCTTTCTCCTGATCAAGTAACGAGAAATCAAATTGATCATGTTGTGATAGACGGAAGGCATTCATCCATGGTTTTCGACGTCCGATCGATCCGAGGAGCGAATATCGATTCGGACCATTACCTTGTGGCAGCCAAGGTACGCACCCGTCTTAATGTTGCAGCAAAGGTGCGATCTAATACAACACGGAAACTCGACGTCGAAAAGCTGCAAACACAACAGGTAGCCGAGGCCTACTCCGCTCAACTTACCCATCTGCTTGAAGAAAGCACTTCTTGTCCCGATAATAGTATAGAAGCACAATGGCAAAGAATTGCCCACTCCCTACAAACTGCAGCAAAAAGAACAATTGGGTACCAAAAACCACCACCAAGAAACCCATGGTACGATCAGGAGTGTCGTAATGCTACTGATGTGAAAAACGCAGCGTATAGGGCAACCCTGCAGACAGTAGCAACACGTAACGTGATGGAGAATTATCGGGAGAAAAGGAGAGAGGAGAAACGTGTTTTCAGAAAAAAGAAGAAAGAAGAAAAACGTGAGCGTGAGCAAATCGAGATGTACAGGAGTCAAAATGAAGTCCGGAAATTTTACCAACGAGTAAAACACCAAACCGAAGGCTTTGGTGCAGGCACATCCTCCTGTAGAGATGAAGAAGGAAACCTGGTGACAGATACAGACAGCGTGTTGAGGATCTGGAAGGAGCATTTCGAAAAGCTACTAGTATCAAATAGTGGCGATGAAGAAGATACCCCAGAACCAATAAGAGATGATGGTGTAGAGTGTATACCACCTAGCCAAGATGAGGTCATAAAAGCAATTAATCGGCTCAAGAACAACAAAGCAGCAGGAGCCGATGGGTTACCAGCCGAACTATTCAAGACTGGTGGCCAGATGCTAGTCAGGAGCATGCACCAGCTGATTAACACAATTTGGCTAGATGAATGCATGCCCAATGATTGGAACCTCAGCATCCTGTGTCCCGTGCACAAAAAAGGAGACAAGACGATATGTGCCAACTATAGAGGAATAAGTCTCCTTCCCATCGCATATAAAGTGCTATCCAGTGTGCTGTGTGAACGATTGAAGCCAAGGGTCAATGACATCATCGGACCATACCAATGCGGCTTCAGACCTGGCAAATCCACCATTGACCAGATTTTCACTCTGCGCCAAATCCTGGAAAAGACCCACGAAAAACACATCGACACATACCACCTATTTGTCGACTATAAAGCCGCATTCGACAGCCCTATCCGTTCAGAGGCGTTTAAAGCCATGTCTGCGTTCGGCATTCCTGCAAAATTAATACGGCTATGCAGGATAACATTAAGTGGCACAAGGTCAGCCGTTAAAGTAGGAAAGGACCTATCGGAGCCCTTCAATACCGAACGAGGATTCAGACAAGGTGACAGTTTGTCGTGTGATCTTTTTAACATCCTACTGGAAAAGGTCATACGAGACGCAAAGGTGAACAGAAATGGCACTCTGTACACCAAACAACATCAGTTACTCGCCTACGCCGATGACATCGATATAATAGGTCGAACATTGCGAGCGGTAACAGCCACCTTTGAACAAATTGAAAAGGAGTCTGCCAAGGTAGGTCTGGCAGTAAACGGCGAGAAGACCAAGCTGATGGTATCAACGCGCAAGACGTCCAGTAGACTCGGACCAACTGTGGAATTTGAGAACTACAGCTTCGAGGTAGTTAAAGACTTTATATACCTTGGTACCGCCATAAATAAAACGAATAATATCAGTTTTGAAATTCGGAGAAGGATTGTGATGGCCAACAGATGCTACTATGGTCTAAGTAAGCAGTTTAGAAACAAGGCCACCTCTCGCCAGACCAAACTCACACTTTACAAGACGCTGATACTACCCGTGCTATTATATGAATCAGAAGCATGGGTACTTGCGGAAGCAGATGAGGCAGGGCTTGGGGTGTTTGAGAGAAAAATTCTCCGAAAGATCTACGGGCCGATCTGCGTCGACGGTGAATATCGGCGTCGAATGAACCACGAGCTCTACAATTTATACGCGGACATTGACATAGTCAGTCGTATTGAGCTGCAGCGACTACGGTGGCTAGGCCATGTTGTGCGGATGAATGAAGATGCCCCAGCTCAAAAGGCATATAAAAATGAGCCTACTGATGGTTCCCGTAGAAGGGGAAGGCCACGAATTAGATGGAAAGACCAAGTAGAAAACAACATCTTGGAACGTGGTCTTCCAAATTGGTGGACTTGCGCACAAGACCGAAGCGCTTGGAAATCTTTTTTAAGCTCGGCTTATGGAACAACCGTTCTGTAACAAGCCAGCTAAGTAAGTAAGTAAGTTGTAATTATTTTGTTGCGACCGAAAAATATTTTTGGGACGGTTGTAGTTAGCCTTATAAGGCCTTATATAGTGAACGAATGTTTGTAATTGTAATACATTTAGAGCTACGCTAGTGCGAAAAGAAAAAGTAACATTTGTCCTTTCTTAAACATAATAGGAGTAGATGATTAAGTTATAAAACAATGTTTTATTTTAATACTAGCAGACCCGGCAAACAATGCTTTGCCTATCAGAATTGCATCAATTTAGGTTTAGTAAAAATTAAGGAATTCATGAAAAATATATTTCAGAAACGATTTACCATTTAATTTATGTCAAATTTCCAATATAAAAAATACGCATAATGTTTTCCTCACGACGGTAAACTTTCATTTACTGATACCCCAATATTTGAAGAAATATTGTTATTGTTAAATATTAAGTTATGTCAGTATTTGTGATATTTCAGTTTATCAATTTGTCGAACTTATTCCACCAAACATTTTTCAGGAGAAGGTCAAGTTTTGATAAAACTACTCTTACCTCAAGATATTATTTAATAAAACTCTTTCCACTGCGATTAAAAACAGCCGTAGGAAAATATGAGTCAAATTGGTGCATTCATTCTCAATGGAAACCTTTTTCACATCATGAAAAATATATTTGAGGAACAATAAAGGCACATACAAGTTAGACACTTAGAACATCTAATGCGCAATTTTTTCCATGTATATATACTTCCCGATTTTCAATAATACCTTCTAAAGCTAGCTAAATTATTGAGGTATTTGTAATCTTTTGTAGCAATTAACATTTTAAATGGTAATTTTGGTATATCCTAAACATAACAACGTATCACATTTTTTCACAAATATTGCAGGTTTCGATTCCTAATTAGAATACGTTCAAGTTTCAGCCAATGTTTCAGATATAGTGTGAGTATATGCCATGTGTTGGTTTTTTTAAGCTTCCTTATCTTTGGTCCATATTTTGCATAGTCTGATTTTAGGTACTTTGAAAGTAGTAACAAATACCCTATAAATTGCCTTTAATTCGGTATTTAATGTGGGTTAAGGAACTTCTCTGTAAATTGTCGGTATAGTATCACTTTATGTCCCACATAATGGTAGGCAAATCAGTTCCGCCGCTCCTTCGCGTATTTTTCTCAAAATGTTCTTTCATAAAAACCTTCACACTTCAATTACAGATAACTGAAAGACATTTTTAGTACTTCTCTGTAAATTGTCGGTATAGTAGGCAAATCGGTCCAGCCGTTTCTTAAAAATGTGTTTTCAAGATTTTTGAGTATTTTTCTCAAAATTTTCTTTCATAAAAACCTTCCCACTTCTATTGCAGAAAACTGAAACAAATTTTTAGTAAAATCGTCCATCCATTCTCATATTGATGAGTTACTATACGTTTTTTACATCATTTTTATAAGTTTTTGTTTGACTTCCACGCGCTATTCACGAAAACAGGTTATGTATGAATTGGTGTCGGAATACTTAATGTCGATTAAGAACCAAATCGCTAATTGAGCAAAACTCAAAGAAATTATATAGAGAGCCATCTGTCGGACGAACTTGAAATTAAACAGAAACACTCCTCGCGCCCCATAGAACCTGTACATACAATTTGGTCAAAATCGGTACAGTAGTGTTTGAGTTTAGCGATCACGAACATACACGCAATTTATATATATATATATATATAGAGAGAGAGATAGATCATTTGAACACTTGTTAAATTCGTATATGTTTATTGGAAAATAGATATAATATTACTATGGAAATAATCGTGAAAATATATTTAAACTGAAGACAATATTGTCCAGCATCAAGTGGATTTTATGATCGGGGATTTTTCGATTTCAATATAGTTACAGATCAACTTCAGTTTCCACTTCCTGATTGCAATTTTGGATATCTTTTTCATAAATTCATTCATAGTGTATAATTGTTTTTAAAAACTTTATATAAAATTTTTATAATTCTTGATGGCACTAAATTTAATATTTTGTTTAACCATTTTTTTCCATCTTCTAGAAATCTGCTTGTCAAAATTACACTTAGTTCGTCAAAATATGGGACACGGAGTTCGAACTCATTACAATTGACCTGTACTTTTGCGTACCAACCCTTCTTGTCACTATAATGTCTACCCTAAATTTGTCGGCAATAATTGATGTTTCCATGCGAATTTTATGGAACTGAAGTGTCGAGATACGATTAACATTAGTAGTAAATAATAAGAACTGTTTGATCTAACATCCATTATATATTTATTAGAAATAAATTCAAAATAAATTTTACTATTTTCCTCTAATATTTCCATTAGATATAGTTGTAGGAAAACATGCCGCTGAACCCATCGTATTGCACAATACCTTCCTGGTCGTTAGTCCTGAGTTGGCCACCACAAATTTCAAACAAATTTCAAACCAGTGAGCGGAGTAGTATAGTCGGACGGGGACGACCATACGATACCTTACACAACTACCCCGGAGCACTAACTTTCTGCGGATGTTTAATCCGAGCCTGGGCAATATTTTGTGATATTTGCTCCCTATAACACGATTAGAGGTCAACAGCACATCTTTCTTACACTGACATATTTTCCGAATATTACTATTCATATTCAGTAAGTCATGTGCGGCAATGGGTAACTAAATAATATCTGAGTACGCAAACACATGTAAATATTAAAGTGTAACTCCCACATCCGAGTACATACGACAATATAATTGGTATCAATTTAAAGGTCAACCAGTTCTCTTGGATATACTATCAACATATCGGGTCTATGTCCCTCAGGAGTAAATATATACGCTATAGAATATAAATTTTGTCCTTTTTCACTCAAAAGTCAGGTTCCATTTGACCCGCTAAATATTCACCGATCTATATGATCGGTGTTCGGACCATAATTGCGACCTATAGAGCGACCAGAAAAAACGATAAAAATTAAGTATTTAGTCCATTTCATCCCCTAAATGTTAACAGAACCCATCCGATATGCAAAATTTCGTGAAGATTGGTCCATAACTGTGGCCTGTATCGTGTTTACAAATTATAATGGACAGACTGACGGACGGACACACATGTCTAGATCGACTCAACCAGTCGCGATATGACGATCGGTATACTTAAAGGTGGGTCTAGGATCAATATTTCGCGGCGCTACAAAGCTATAATACCCTGACAACATAGTTTTGTAGGGAAAAAATGTTAACTTTAAGTCAAAGGCATTGAAACATGAATATAGACATCATATGTGCGAACATTGTTGTATTTACCCTATACGTTGTCAAAGATTACTGAAAAATGTTTATGTAGAAATCTTCGAACTACTGAATATTGGGGGTACCATTACATGGGTGTTACCTTAAAAAGTGAATCGAAATTGAAAATGTTCAATTCCAAATATTCTAGGAGTAGTAGAAATGTATGTGTACAAAGCTCCATCTGAAATCGTGGAGGGTGTAAAAACATTTCTTATTATTGGGATACCATTATAAATGTATTGTGAAAAATTAATTAAATCCGAAATGCATCATATATCTGTATTTAAATTCATTTACCACGAATTCAGTTACTTACTTAGCTTGTGACAGAACTTTCGCTTCATAAGCCGAGCTTAAAATAGATTTCCAGGCGCGTCGGTGTTTTGCGCAGTTTTTCCAGTTTGAAAGATAATATTCAGCAATGTTGTCTTCCACTTCATCAATCCATCTTATACGTGGCCTTACCCTTCTGCGTGAACCATCAGCTGGTTCGCTTTTATATGCCTTTTGGGCTGGGGCATCTTCATCCAGCTAACGTAGTCGCTGCAGCTCAATACGTCAAACAATGCCGATGTCCGATAATAGATGGTAGATCTAGAGAGGTTTATTCGACGGCGATATTCACAGTCAACGCAGAACGGCCCATATTGGCCACGTTTCGAGAAAATCGGTTCAGATATAGATATAGCTCCCATATATAGTTTCGTCCGATTTCAGGTAAATGGTGATCCAAAGTCCTTATATATTATTCGATTTTCACGAAACTTGGCATAGAGTACTGAATTAGGTCCGGAATAATGTGTGCTAAGTTTCTTGAAAATCGGTCCAGATTTAGATATATCACTCATATATATTTTCGTCCGATTTAAGGTAAATCGGTCTCCAAAGTCCCTATATATCTTTCGATTTGCACGAAGTTTAGCATAAAGTACGGAATTAGGTCAAGAATGACGTGAGCCAAGTTTCGAGGAAATCGGTTCAGATTTATATATAGCTGCCATATACAGTTTCGTCCGATTTAAGGTAAATGGGTCTCCAAAGTCCCTATATATTTTTCGATTTGAACGAAGGTTGCCATAGGGTACTGAATTGGATCCAGAATGATGTGTTTAAATCGGTTCAGATTTAGATATAGCTCCAATATATATTTTCGTCCTATTTAATGTAAATTGGGCACTAAAGAACCAAAGATTTGCCGACCCGCACACAATTTTGTACAATGTACTGAAGTTACTATAACATTTCGTGTGTCAAGTTTTCTTGAAATTGGTTCAGATTTACATATAGCCTCTATATATACTTTCGTCCGATTTGAAGTAAATGGTGTACTAAAGACCCATAGCTAGGCAGATTGGCAAAACGTACTGAAATTAATATAAATTAATATCGGCCAAGTTTCCTTGAAATCGGTTTAGATATAGAATAGCTTCCATATATAATTTCGACCTATTTATGTTGATTGTAAATCAAATAATCAATGGGTGCTTGATTGATATTACATATTAAACAGTGAAGCATAAACAGTGAAGTTTGGTTAAAGTATATTTACAAAGTATGGAATAGATTGCAGAATGGCATGTGTAACAGTACGTTTACATTTAACCGGATTTCGTTAACCCAGTGGGTTTCAATTGTCATATCCTTTGCATATATGTCAAATAAATCCTCATAAAGAAGGTTAACCCGGTAAAAAGTTCTAATGTACAAGGAGTTTAAGGATTGATGTTAGTCGGTTTACTTTTATATAAAGATAGCATTTTTAAGTTCGTTCAATTTCATGTCAATGTTCCTTCAAAAAGACGACATCTATAAAGATTCATATGTAGAATATCCCCAAGTGGTGAAGGGTATCATATAGTCGGCCCAGTCCGACTTTACTACTTTCCTTACTGGTTCATTTTGGGTTCGCATTGTATAGCACATTTCCGTACTAAATTTGTATACCCTCCACCACACTGTGGTAGAGGGTATTATTTAATATTGACCCGGTACGACCACATCGCCGCACTAAATATGTGTACACTTTACCACACTGTGTTACGGGGTATTATGTCTTTGTGGGTGTATTTGTACAGATTTAAATATAGCTTCCATATATATTTGCACTTTTTTTAAGTAAATGGTTTATGTAAATGGGTCTCTTGTAATTTTGGATGAAATCATATAGCTAACATATATGTTTTCGTCCGATTTTATCTAAGCTTGTCAGATTTACACATCATTTTGTACAATGTATCGAAATGGGACCGAAATAACGACTGGTAAGTTTAGATGAAATCGGTTCACATTTAGATATAACTCCCATTTTATCTTCGTCTAATTTCTGTCCTAATAAAAGAAGCTTGTCATGGGTTGCCGAGGACATGTGTACGGGTTGGATTAAGTCGGTTCACATATAGGTACAGAGTGCATATTTAATTTAGTCGAATTTCTTGTGAATGGTCCTGCAAAAATGCGACGTCTGTTAGGATACATCTCTTGAATATACCCAAAGTGGTGAAGGATATCATATAGTCGGCAGTACAAAATGAAAAAATTCGCTGTTGCAAACATAAATTTACTGTGAAAAAAATTATATCAGGGCTCCCCCCTGCATTTCCCATCATCTAAATATTTCGAATGTGAAGCAAAAATGTAGATATAATCATAATTGATAGCTGATATTTATTATCTTTTCTGAAATAGGAAATTTTAAAGCAGCTTTGTATATGAAATTTAATGGCTATATAATACATATGAATAGATTTGTATAATGCCTTACCTTGTGCCCCAGGACACCAAGTGATGTTACTATTTTTATTTGTTCAAACCAACTGAAAATCCCCCATTCAATCTATTTGTTCGAAAATTGTTTTAACATTCCTACACATTTGATGACAACACAATTTTTATTCAAATTGACCACAATTTGTAAGATACTTAGAATTCTAAAAATTTTATCCAATATCCGATTGGTTATATCCAAATTCAAACATTACTTAGATATTATGAGTTTGATAAATGATTTATTACTAGTAAAATTCGTATATTCATGCGGATTATATTTTGATCCAATTGAAAATAACTAACAAGAGAAAAACTCAGAAGCTTACCCACACACATTCACACAGTTCCAACACTGTGTTTCATCATAAAAATAATTTTGCATAGAAATCAGAGAATTTTGTTTGTGTAAATCCATTTCTGCTCGAACACAGATTAGATATGTTTTTATTGTAACAGCAACAACAAAACCCTATGACCGGATGTTTTGATGGATAACTAAACCGGAAATATTCCCAAGTCACATACACGGAGTTCTAACGAAACAACAACAAAAAATCACATTGTAAAACACAATGTTAAAATGTTGTATAAAAAAATTATACATATGTATTTGTGTGTGTTGTGTATGTATATTTCCCCCTCCTTTTAACAAACACATGCTAATGCAGTCGAGAGTAAACAAATAACAGAATATGTGGCAGCCGAAAATAAAAACTATGAAAAGATGCTAAAAAGAAAAATGATGAAAATCATGATGACGAGTATGATGAATAGGCTTATGTTGCAATCTTTGACCATTGGGGAGTTGACGAATAATAATAGAAAGGAGCAACAGCGATATGGTTTGTCATTCTATTTAATATGATTTCCAAAGAAATTATTTATGGAAAATTTAGTTACACTCGGGGAAAAATAAAGCTGAATTTATTTTTTATACCCTTCACCACACTGTGGTACAGGATATAATGTCTTTGTGCATATGTTTGTAACAGGCAAAAAATAATCGAGATAGACCCATGGTTCCTTTTCAGAACATGCATAGAATCACTTTCTGAGTCGATTTATGCATGTCCGTCTGTCCGTCCGTCTGTCCATCCATGTATTATTGTGAACAAAGTATAGGTCGCATTTATGATCCGATTTGGATGAAATTTGGCACATGTCACTTAATCGGCCCAAGTACGAACCATATTGAAATTGGAGAAAATCGGTTCAGATTTAGATATAGCTCCCATATATATTTTCTCCCAATTTTAGGTAAATGGTGCACCAAAGTCCCTATATATTCGATTTGCACGAAATTTGGTATAGCCTACTGAATTAGGTCTAGAATGAAGTTTGCGAATTTTCGTGAAAATCGGTTCAAATTTAGATATAGCTTCCATATATAGTTTCGGCCGATTTTAGGTAAATGGTGCACCAAAGTCCCTATATATCTTTCGATTTGCACGAAATTTGGTACAGCCTACTGAATTGGGTCTAGAATGATGTGTGCTAAGTTTTGTGAAAATCGGTTCAGATTTAGATATAGCTCCCATATATAGTTTCGCCCGATTTTAGGTAAATGGTGCACTAAAGTCCCTATATATCTTTCGATTTGCACGAAATTTGGTATAGCCAACTGAATTAGGTCTAAAATGATGTGTGCTAAGTTTCATGAAAATCGGTTCAGATTTAGATATAGCTCCCATATATAGTTTCGTCCGATTTTAGGTGAATGGTGCACCAAAGTCCCTATATATCTTTCGATTTGCACGAAATTTGGTATATCCTACTGAACTAGGTCTAGAATGATATGTGCGAAGTTTCGTGAAAATCGGTTCAGATTTAGATATAGCTCGCATATATAGTTTGGTCCGATTTAATGCAAATGGGGTACCAAAGTCCCTATATATCTCTCGATTTACACGAAATTTGGTATAGCCAACTGAATTAGGTCTAAAATGATGTGTGCTAAGTTTCGTGAAAATCGGTTCAGATTTAGATATAGCTCCCATATATAGTTTCGTCCGATTTTAGGTGAATGGTGCACCAAAGTCCCTATATATCTTTCGATTTGCACGAAATTTGGTATATCCTACTGAACTAGGTCTAGAATGATGTGTGCGAAGTTTCGTAAAAATCGGTTCAGATTTAGATATAGCTCCCATATATAGTTTCCCCCGATTTTTGGTAAATTATGCACCAAAGTCCCTGAAAATCATTTGATTTGCACGAAAATTTGTTCGGATTTAGATTTATCTCCCATATATAGTTTCGCCCGATTTTAGGTAAATGGTGCACCAAAGTGCCTATATATCTTTCGATTTGTACGAAATTTGGTATAGCCCACTGAATTAGGTTTAGAATGATGTGTGCTAAGTTTTGTGAAAATCGGTTCAGATTTAGATATAGCTCTCATATATAGTTTCGCCCGATTTTAGGTAAATGGTGCACTAAAGTCCCTATATATCTTTCGATTTGCACGAAATTTGGTATAGCCAACTGAATTAGGTCTAAAATGATGTGTGCTAAGTTTCATGAAAATCGGTTCAGATTTAGATATAGCTCCCATATATAGTTTCGTCCGATTTTAGGTGAATGGTGCACCAAAGTCCCTATATATCTTTCGATTTGCACGAAATTTGGTATATCCTACTGAACTAGGTCTAGAATGATATGTGCGAAGTTTCGTGAAAATCGGTTCAGATTTAGATATAGCTCGCATATATAGTTTGGTCCGATTTAATGCAAATGGGGTACCAAAGTCCCTATATATCTCTCGATTTACACGAAATTTGGTATAGCCAACTGAATTAGGTCTAAAATGATGTGTGCTAAGTTTCGTGAAAATCGGTTCAGATTTAGATATAGCTCCCATATATAGTTTCGTCCGATTTTAGGTGAATGGTGCACCAAAGTCCCTATATATCTTTCGATTTGCACGAAATTTGGTATATCCTACTGAACTAGGTCTAGAATGATGTGTGCGAAGTTTCGTAAAAATCGGTTCAGATTTAGATATAGCTCCCATATATAGTTTCCCCCGATTTTTGGTAAATTATGCACCAAAGTCCCTGAAAATCATTTGATTTGCACGAAAATTTGTTCGGATTTAGATTTATCTCCCATATATAGTTTCGCCCGATTTTAGGTAAATGGTGCACCAAAGTGCCTATATATCTTCCGATTTGTACGAAATTTGGTATAGCCCACTGAATTAGGTTTAGAATGATGTGTGCTAAGTTTCGTATAAATCGGTTTAGATTTAGATATAGCTCCCATAAATAGTTTCGCCCGATTTTCGGTAAATGGTGCACCAAAGACCCTACATATTTTTCGATTTGCACGAAATTTGGTATAGCCTACTGAATTAGGTCTAGAATGATGTGTGCTAAGTTTCGTAAAAATCGGTTTAGAGTTAGATATAGCTCCCATATATAGTTTCGCCCTATTTTAGGTAAATGGTGCACCAAAGTCCCTAAATATCTTTCCATTTGCACGAGATTTGGTATATCCCACTGAATTAGGTCTAGAATGATATGTGCGAAGTTTCGTAAAATCGGTTCAGATTTAGATATAGCTCCCATATATAGTTTCCCCCGATTTTAGGTAAATGGTGCACAAAAGTCTATGAAAATCATTTGAGTTGCACAAGTTTTGGCATAGCGTATTGAATTAAGTCTAGAGGGACGTGTGCTAAGTTTCGTGAAAATCGGTTCAGATTTAGATATAGTCGATTGAAATAACGTTAATATAAATTAATCTCTGGCAAGTTTGCTTCGGTTCGGATATAGATATATCGTACACCAAATTATCAATATGTGTCTGATTGAGATTAAATTTTAAACAGTGCAGCGTATCGAATAGCGTGTGTCAAGTTTGCTTTAAATCGATTTACTCAAATCTTTCCCACTGTGCGCAAGCGACTTTAAATTTGCCCAAATGAAATGAAATTTAGCATAGGGTCCAGAAAGACATAAAAATCACATATTTAATTTCGTTGAATTTCATGTCAAAATTCCTTCAAAAAGACGACGTCTTTTCGGATACATATGTAGAATATACCCAAAGTGGTGAAGGGGTCATATAGTCGGCCCTGTCCGACTTTTGAACTTTCCTCACTGGGTTTTTTAATATAAACAGAAAATAAATTTCTTCTAGTATATAATAATATTATTGTTTGTTATTTTACCTCGGAATTGGCTTCGATGGTCTACATGTATCACACTAAAGCCTAAATGCGGGCCGATATAGTTCATCCTCGAACCTGACGCTGTTGTTTTTAAACAGATATCCTCCAAAGGTAGAATGATTACAACAGATGGATAAATCGTCTTAGAATTCCATAATTTGTAAGGTGTAAACTGACAATTTTGGGTAACGAATATCCCACATACTATGGTAGAATACGACTACATGGGGACAACCCAAACGCGGAACAAACCAGTTAACTATTTTAATATATACCAGTAAAGAAAGTAGTAAAGTCGGGCTGGGCCGACTATATTATACCCTTTACCAGTTTAGCTATATTCAAGATATGCATCCTAACACAATGGACTACATTAAATATGTGATCTGTGTCTATATTGCACCGACTTAAAGGTATGACCAATAACCGGGTACATTTGTACATAACTGTGGTGGAGGGTATATTGTTTGTTTTCCCCGTTATAACTCATCGAGATAATCATTTCCAACCCTATAAAGTATATGTTCTTGACCAGCGTAAAATTCTATGACGATCTAAGCAAGTCCGTTCGCCCGTCTTTCTGTTGAATTCACTCTAGCCTCTAAAGGAATTGGTATAGATCGCCAAAATTTTGCATAGAGCCTTCTTTTGTCTGCAGGCAGGCCAAATGTCTCCCCTAAAAGTTATACATGTAGGTCCACTTTTTCTGATAGCCCCTATATAATTAAATTTTCGGTATTCTGGGGTTCTTGAGCATGCTTTTCAACCATATTCGCAGTAATTTGGTACAATAGGTTCTGCTAGGGTACATCAATTCATCTATGCCAAATTCCATCGATTTAAATCAAACTATTCATTATGCTACAACAGAGAGCGCTGTTCAATATATAATCTCAAGTTCATCCATAATCACCAATTCATTAATTAGTGCACCGTTCGATTCTTTGGTGCACCATTTGTTAAAAATCGGACGAAAATATATATGGGACCTATATTTAAATCTGAACCGATTTTAATTAAACTTGTCATACGTAATTGTATTCCAAATTAAAAACTTTGTGCAAAATTTCGTGAATATCGGTTTAAATTTGACTATGTTGCACAATTTCCTAAAAATCGGACGAAAATATATATGGGAGCTATATCTAAATCTGAACCGAATTTAATAAAACTTGGCACAGTTTAGGCTATCCTAATTTCAGTACGTTGTGCAAAATTGTGTGCCTACCGGGCTAAACTTGACTGTTTGGTACAAGTGGTGCACCAAAGAGTCAAGCTAAAAATCGGACGAAAATATATATGAGACATATATCTAAATCTGCACGGATTTTAATAAAACTAGACACTGATTAGGCTCTGCTATCTTCACTAGGTTGTGCGAAATTTCGTGCCAATCGACCTAAATTTGACACTGTGGTGCATCATTTACTTGTGTATCAAGTAGGCTTTAATAACTTCAGTACGTTGTGCAAAATTTTGGGCCAATCGGCCTAAACTTTACTTTTTGGTGCACCATTCACTAAAAACCGGACGAAACTATATATGGAAGCTATCTCTAAATCTAAAGAACCAAATGTACCAAATTTCAGCAAATTCGGTTGAAAAAACGAGCTCATGAACCCCAAAACAGCGAAAATTGGGGGGTAACCTTATATGGAAGCTATGCCTAAACGTGGACCGATGTAACCCATTTTCGAACTTGACCTGTCTGCAGACAAAAGACAATGCTATGCAAAATTTCGGCGATATATCTCAATTTCTTCAGAAGATAGTGTTATTACAACAGACGGACGGAGATGGCTAGATCGTCCCTAATCCAGAATAATCAAGGGTGGGAAATGAATGTTTCGATGAGTTACAAACGGAATAGCCAAATACTACATGCAAAATGTCGTTACGATTGGTTTAAACTGTGTCCTGTACTTTGCTTATAAATTATAATTGTCGATCTAGGTCCAATTTGTCGTGGCGTTACAAACTCTTGAATCCACATAAATTTATTATGCACTCACAACATAACTATGTAGAATATTTCGAAATATTTAGTTTTAGTAAAATAGTACAATATACTGTGTACTAGCATTTTCAATCATTTAGCACAAGACCTATCCTACACACACATTTTTTTGAGTGCAATCGGTGGTTGTATCATCTCACCGGAACAATTACTTCTATTTTTCTCCAAGTCATTCGCTGTGTCCAACATATGTCCAAAAATATGTAGTGATTGTGTATGCTGCTCAAATTAGGAATGAACGACTTGTATACCGAAATTGTTGTGTTCATTTTGTATGATTTTATTTTTTTTTATTTTATTTATTTTTTTTTTTTTTTTGTACAATATGTTCTATGTTTTGTTCGTTTTTTATGGAAGCTACCAACCACATGAAAACAAATCTGATTTCTTGTCTGTGGTGATTTTTGCATTTTGTTATTCATGCTTTTTCCACTCTCCTTTCGAATTTCGTCGTTAGATGAGACATAGGAAAGGATAAAAAATAACCATGACTTTTTTAGCCATTATTTATGACCATATTTTCATAACGAAATGTACACAAACATAGATTCACATATATACTTGTGTATGTGAATGGATTTTTCAGATGATATGACACACATACATATTCATTTGATATCTTCATAGTTATGTTTCCGGTATTGACTTAGTTTTGTCAGAAGTTCCGTCATAGATTGGTTTCGTATTTTCGTTTTGTTTGTTTGTATATTTTTTATGAACACCAAGAAGACGAATCAATTTTTCATATTGTTCAATTTTTGTCTTTATTCAATTTGTATAGCATTCGTTCATGTTTATCTAAATGTTGTTGCTGTGTAGATAGTGAAACTGAATTTGTTCACTTTGAAGTCCAACAAATTGTCCAAATTTATGAACCACTGGAATGGAATTTAACAAAGGTAGACAAATCGTTTTATATCAAAGGCCAGTCGTAACGGCTACAGCTAATTTTGATAATTCTGGGTCTATAAAAATTCCGAAATTAGATGATGTCTAATGGAGCGTTGAGCAAAGGTACCAAAATATTTGTAGAAATATGTACTAAAAGTGAACGATAGAAACTAAAATGTAATATCTATTATTGGTACTGCGTAAACGAATAAAGCTAGAATCTATAAAGAAAGTCACGGTAGTGGTCATGTTTTTGGGTATTGGCTTCATGACAATTTGTTACTGTTAACCCTAAAGTTTATGAAGAAATGGCTTTATATCTTTGTTCCCTTTATTTTATAACATAAACTTTCAGCTAAATATTGACCATTTCGTGTGGTAGGAACTCACAAGAAGGATATTTGTGATGTTCAATTCCAATCTTGCTTTTGTGTTGCTTAAGGTTCAAAAGAATTCCTCGAAAAGCTTACGCTATTTCTGATTGAATAGGGATACAATGATGGGAAAAAAGATGGTTATTTTTGAGCCATTGATTAGACTAGCAAGCAGCCTGGTGTGGGAGTTCGGATCTTCTTTGAGCTCATCATATATCACTTCCTAAACATAAATTAAAATTATTATAGACTCCCAGTTTTAACCAGTAAGTAAAGTAGTAAAGTCGGACGGGGCCGACTATATGATACCCTTCACCACTATGGGCATATTAAACAGGACTATTATCATGAAATTGGACGAAATAAAATATGTGATATTTATCTAAATGTGAATCTACCTAGATCTATCCATAAACATATCATTCGTTTGTTACAATGGGACAAAAGTATGTAAATCGACTTCAAACAAATATAAATAGGTCATCCGTTGGGCTATGTCTGTACTTCTAGAAAACGCAACTACGTAATTATAAGCACAACTTTGTACGTTGTGCAAAATTTGATGTCAATCTGACTAATATGAGGAGTTTGATGCCCAATTTACTTGAAATCGGGCGAAAATATATATGGAAGCTCTATCCAAATTTTAAGCGATTTCAAACAAACTTGTCACAGGTTAAGTTATACTAATTTCAGAACTTTTCGTTCCTATCAGCCTATTGGTTCCTTGGTGCGTCAATTACTTAAAATCAATCTATAATAAAAGGGAGTTATATATAAATCTAGACCGATTTTCACGAAACAAGGCAGACATCACTCTAGGCTCAATTCAGTACGTTATGCCAAATTTCGTGCAAATCGAAGGATATATAGGGACTTTGGTGCACCATTTACATAAAATCGGACGAAACTATATATGGGAGCTATATCCAAATCAATACCGATTGTCACGAAACTTGTCAGACATTATTCTAGGCTCAATTCAGAACGTTATGCCAAATTTCGTGCAAATCGAAGGACATATAGGGACTTTGGGACCATTTACATGAAATCGGACGAAACTATATATGGGAGCTATATCTAAATCTTGACCGATTGTCACGAAACTTGGCAGACATCATTCTAGGCTCAATTCAGTACGTTATGCCAAATTTCGTGCAAATCGAAGGATATATAGGGACTTTGGGACCATTTACATGAAATCGGACGAAACTATATATGGGAGCTATATCTAAATCTTGACCGATTGTCACGAAACTTGGCAGACATCACTCTAGGCTCAATTTAGTACGTTATGCCAAATTCCGTGCAAATCGAATGATATATAGGGACTTTGGGGCTATATCTAAATCTGTACCGATTTTCACGAAATTTGGCAGACATCATCCTAGACCTTAATGATTAGGCCGTACCAAATTTCGTGCAAATTGAAAGATATGTAGGGACCTTTTACATTAAATCGGTTAAATATATATATGGGAGCTATATCTAAATCTGAACCGATTTTTCCGAATTTCAATAGGGTTCGTCTTTGGGCCGAATAAGTGACCTATGCCAAATTTCATTCAATTCGGATCATAAATGCGACCTGTACTTTGTTTATAATTTAACATGGACAGACAGACAGACATACGGACGGACATGCATAAATCGACTTAGAAAGTGATTCTTTGCATATTCTCAAAAGGAACCATGTGTCTATCTCATTTCCTTTTGCCTGTTACAAACATATGCACAAAGACACAATACCCTGTACCACAGTGTGGTGAAGGGTATAATTAGAAGGGGAAGGCCACGAATTAGATGGAAAGACCAAGTAGAAAACAACATATTGGAACGTGGTCTTCCAAATTGGTGGATTTGCGCACAAGACCGACGCGCTTAGAAATCTTTTTTAAGCCCGGCTTATGGAACAACCGTTCTATAACAAGCCAGTTAAGTAAGTAAGGAATATAGTAAAATCGGACGGGCCGACTTTAGGATAACCTTCACCACTTTGAGTATATATGCAACAGATGAATTACATTTTTGAAGGACCATTAACATGAAATTAGGTACATAAACATGTGATTCTACAACCTTCACTAATTTTGGTCACATATATGGGAAATTACAAAAATCTTTTAAATTCCTTGAAATTAAGCTTTGCATGCTTATAACTCGCGAAATATGAACATATTGTATATAATTTAAATTCATTTCTATAAAGAGAAGTTTTCTTGTCCAAATCTTAAAATATTGGTAATAAATAAAATTTTGAGTGGAAGCTGTGATGGTGGAAATGTAGAAAAATGGGTTAAAAGTAGTTGAAGCCAATGAGTTTTTTTTTGTGCTCGTTACAGATTTGTGGCTAAACTACACAACGCACGCATATGTGATCAGTGATTAAGTTGAATGATGATTTTTCTATATATTCACTGCATCCACTCAAAACGGATGCTAACATTTTGAAGCCGAATTTTGGGTGTTTTTTTTTTTTTTGAATTTTTCTTATAATCAGGACGCGCAATCAGGATTGTAGAATTCATGATTTTGCTATATCTAATGAATGTGCCCTACGGTCTCTTTGCAAAAACGAAAATTTGGTGTGTAAATTTTTATAAAAAACCTATTTGTTGAGTCTAAATTTAAGAAGGTCCACTCAAATGCCGTTGAACCCCGCGTGATTTTAGTTTTTTACGTGCCGAATCTAATGAGCCAAGCCATGTTCAATTCCGCCCAATAAAACGGCGGGTATAGGTACCTTGAATGTAGGAAAAACTACAAAAACTTATTTTGACTAACTCGTGCATATATAATCGCGTTTTTCTTCGAATTATTTTTACATACATTCATTTTTGTATTATCATATTTGCGAATCTGTGTAAAAATAGATCAAAAATACATCGATACGCGAATAATATACCTTTTTAATCCAAAATTGATTGTGATGGCACATCCGCGGTTCTTTTAAAATAGATGTACTTTTGTGTATTCTCATTGGAGATTACTGAAATATGTATTGTAATTGTAATTGTAATTTTAACGTCGAAACTCTTATTAAATGAATCTACGGATATTTAAGAAACATATAAAGGAATTTGCAAAAGAGAGCGTCATATATTTTAGAAGATTAAGGCAAAACCGCATTTCATTATCTCTACTAAAAAATCGAAAATTCAAATAAACATTTTGTCTTAGTTAAAGAAATAATTTATTTTATTTTTAGGTATACTCATGCTTTTATTTGTTTTTCGGGACTATTATAGCGTATTTCAATGTGATTTTACAAGTGTTTATCCATTTATGAAGAAATTCACGAATTACAACAAATAGGAATAAATTAAATTTATATTTGAAATGCCAAATTTAAAACCGCTATAACGTTTATGCGCAGCACCCGAATTTGAGCATGCGAATTTCGAATCAGAATATTTTTCTTAACCTATGTACCAAAAATCATAAATGTGTTTGCAAAATTTTGTTTTCAAATTTTTTTAATGGAATTTGAAAAGAATTTTGTAATATATCATATGTATTTCGCCGCCAATAATTTTCGGACATCACAACACATTACATGGGAAAAGGAATCTGGCCAACTAATTGGAATGGCTGTTTTGATCGGTCAATATTTAGCGGCTCAAATCAACCAAGACCTTGCAGTGTAAAATGAAAACCTTTAAGGAAAGTAATAAAGTCGGATGGCTATATGATACCCTTCACCACTTTGGGTATATTCAGCAGATGAATCCTAACAGACGTGGCATTTTTGAAGGACCATTAACGTGAAATAGGATCCATAAACATATCATTCTGCAACCCATACTAAATTGTTCATTTGGTTAGATATATAGTGGTTTCTTACAATGGGACAAAATTATTAAACCAATTTAGGGCAAATATCAATCGGACAACCGTTGATTATTTGGATAAATATCTGATAAACATGAGGAGTTTGGTTTACCGTTTACTTAAAATCGGACGAAAATGTATATAGAAGAAATTTTGTGACAATCGGACAGACTTTGGGTCAAACCTTAGTACAAAATTTACATAAAATCGGAAGAAAAAATATATAGGAGCTATATCTAAATCTGAACCGAAACTTAGCACACATCATTCTAAGCCTAATTCAGTACGCTATCCCAAATTTTGTACAAATCGAAATTTATATAGGGTATTTGGCACACCATACACATTAAATCGGACGAAATTATAAATGGAAGCTATATCTAAATCGGAACTGATTTTCACGAAACTAAACACACATCATTCTAGACATAATTCATTACGCTGTGCCAAAGTTCATGCAAATCTAAGTATGCACATATGTGGACTTTGGTTCACCATTTACATTAAATCGGACGAAAATATATATGGGAGCTATATCTAAATCTGAACCGATTTTTCCCAATTTCAATAGGGTTCGTCCTTGGGCCAAATAAATAATCTTCGCAATTTTCATCCAATTCGGATCATAAATGCGACCTGTACTTGTTTACAATTTAACATGGACACACAGACGGACGTACATGCATAAATCGACTTAGAAAGTGAGTCTATGCATATTCCCTTCGGTGCACAATTTTCCTCGTTTCCTTTTGCATGTTACAAACATATGCACAAATACATAATACCACAGTGTGGTGAAGGGTGTAAAAATTACATATTATGGCGTAAATGTGCACCCTGGAAAAATATTCCGAAAATATGCCATGACGATATATTGCCCAGGTACGGAATATAGTCCCGTCCGACCCTGGTTGGACGGGACTATAAAGAAAAGAAGTATAACTGACATTAAGTTCGGTGGAGCCGACGTTTTTATAGGCTCCACCATGAAGTGGACATTTCAAATGACAGTAATTATTCGGCGGAGCCGACGTTTCCATAGGATCCACCATGAAGTGGACATTTCAAATGACAGTAATTGTTTGACACCTATAAAAATGTGTCATGATAAAGTCACATTCTGGTTCGGTTTATGCATGTACGTCCGTCCACCCATTAGTCTATCTGTCCATGTATATATATATATATATTTTTTAAGTTCACACTTATAATTCGGATTAGATGAAATTCGGCAGAACTTATTTATTTGGCCCAAGGAGAACATTGGCTCAGATTTAGATATAGCTCCCATATAGAGATTTGTCCGATTCCACAACAGTTCATCCATGCCACAATGTTTGTCCGATTGAGACAAAAATTTGTACTATTTAGAAATAGTTGCCATATATATATTTTTAAATAATACAACAAACTGCCAAGGTTGAGTTGAAATTTACCATAGGCTATTGAATTAAATATAAAACAAATAAAACCGATGTTAACTTCGAGCGGGCCGAACTTTTTACACCCTCCACCATGAGGTTGGCATATCTAAAATTAATGGGGGCTAATAGAAAAATACGTTTTAAATTCTCAAAACGTGACTTGATATAACCCATTTGCAATATCAAACACTCTAGGTGTGTTAGCAATGTCTTAAAATCGCAAGATATTTCAGACGCACATAGAAATCGACATAGAATTTTTTGTGGAAAAGGTTATTGTACATAAAGCATCAAAATAATTGGTGAAGACGTTTGTTACGCTAATGCACCATATAGTAAGGAACTTAGGAGCATCTCTTGTATATACCCAAAATAGTAAAGGTATAGTCGGTCACGTACGACCTTTGAATTTTTATACCCTCCACCATAGTATGGAGGGTATATTAATTTTGGCATTCCGTTTGTAACACATCGAAATATTAATTTCCGACCCTATAAAGTATATATATTCTTGATCAGGGTAAAATTCTAAGACGATCTAGCCATGTCCGTCCGTCCGTCTGTTGTAATCACGCTATCTTCTGAAGGAATTGAGATAGGGTACTGAAATTTTGCATAGGGTTGTCTTTTGTCTGCAGGCAGGTCAAGTTCGATAGCTCCCATATAAGGGTACCCCCAATTTTCGGTATTTTGGGGTTCTTGACCGTGTTTTTTAACCGAATTCGCTGAAATTTGGTACGTTGGGTTCTTATTGTGTACAAAATGTCTCCACAAAAATTATGAATATAGGTCCACTTTTTCGGGTAGCCCCCATATAAGGGTACCCCCAATATTCGGTATTTTGGGGTTCATAAGCGCGTTTTTCAACCGCATTCGCTGCAATTTGGTATTTTGTAGTCGTATATGGTAACAAATCTCCCTACCAAAAATTATTTATATTCGCCCCTTTTTGGGGTAGTCCCCATATAACCCCCTTTTTATACCCTCCACCATAGTATGGAGGGTATATTAGTTTTGTTTTTCCGTTTGTAACGCATCGAAATAATCATTTCCGACCATATAAAGTACATATATTCTTGATCAGCGTAAAATTCTATGACGATATAAGCATGTCCGTCTGTCCGTCTGTTGTAATCACTCTAGCGTCTAAACGAATTAAGATAGATCGCCAAAATTTTGCATAGAGTTTGCATAGAGATGGGATATATGGGTCCATGTTTAGGCATAGCTCCCATATAAGGGTCCTCCCCAATTTTCGGTATTTTGAGGTTCTTGATCTCGTTTTTCAACCGAATTTGCTGAAATTTGGTACATTGGGTTCGTATTTGGTGCCAAATATATACACAAAAAATTCTAAAGATCGGTCTACTTTTTCTGATAGTCCCCATATAAGGGTCCTCCCCAATTTTCGGTATTTTGAAGTTCTTGAGTGTGTTTTTCAACCGACTTCGCTGAAATTTGGTACTTTGAGTTCTTATTGCATAGCAAATCTCCCCACCAAAAATAAATATAATATAGGTTTATTTTTTCGGATAGCCCCCCATATAAGGGTCCCCCCAATTTTCGGTATTTTGGGGATCTTGAGCGCGTTTTTCAACCGAATTCGATGAAATTTGGTACATTGGGTTTTTATTTGGTGCCAAATATATACACAAAAAATTCTAAAGATCGGTCTACTTTTTCTGATAGTCCCCATATAAGGGTACCCCCCAATTTTCGGTATTTTGAAGTTCTTGAGTGTGTTTTTCAACCAACTTCGCTGAAATTTGGTACATTGGGTTCTGATTTGGTGCCAAATGTCTAAACCAAAAATTATAAAAATCGGTCCACTTTTACTGATAGCCTCCATTTAAGGGTCCCCCCAATTTTCGGTATTTTGGGGTTCTTGAGCGCGTTTTTCAACCGAATTTGCTGTAATTTGGTATTTTGTAGTTGTATATGGTAACAAATCTCCCTACCAAAAATTAATAGTATTCGTCACATTGTAGGGGTAGTCCCCATATAACCCCATCGACATAAAAACTAGAACGTGAGGTTTGAGAATGAACTGTATCGACTCGCATTTAGGCCCAGGTCCCATATAAAACATCCTACATATTTAATATTTAGCGTGATGTACGGTGTTGGGATTCAAAACTAAATTATTAGCTTGGAACTTGAGCAATATCGGCCCTTGATGAGGCATAACCTGTTATAATTCCTAATTCCTACACAATGTTTTCAATATTGGTTCCGCTTTAGTAATTATCATATAAATTTGCCCTCTAAATTGGAGTATTTTCAGGATTTTATACACATGTTTCACCCTACCATGCGGTTGTAATATATGTCAACATTTTGGGGTTTTGAGATTTTAGGGAATTGCTTATATTTATATTTGGTTTACAACAATCGATTGGTAGAATTGTAGTACATATAACTACAATTCTACCATACCCCTATATTTTTACCATGTTCCCTATATTTTCATTTCAAAAATTTTTCAGTATTTCTATGGTGGAGGGTACCCAACGTTTTTTCGCTTGTTTATATTAAAATAGTTATCTAATTTGTTCCGCGTTTTGGGTTTGGTTCTAAGAGTCTGTCGTAATCATTTAACATGTCGAGATAAAAGTTAGAACGTAAGGTTCGATAATGAACTATACATGAACTAAAACACGCATTTAGTCCCTAGCACCTGTGTGGGAGGTATCAGAGGGAGTGGACCGATAGTCCACATCTTCGAACCTGAACTAAGTTTGGAAGAATAATAAGATAGGCACAGGTTGGATGAAATCAACATTTTCTGGAACATGGTTCACATTATGGTTTACATAATCGCGTTGTAGAAATATCGGTATAGGTCCACTTTTTGGTATTTTCCCTACATTTTCATTTCAACTACCTTTTAATATATCTATGGTGGAAGGTATCCAAAGTTCGGCCCGGCCGAACTTAACGCTTTTTCACTTGCTCTTACTGGTTTGCATTATTTAGTTACGATTCCTTTGAATAGATCAAAAAAAAAATAAATAAATTTTATAGCCAATCCCACTAACTATAAATTTGACAACTTATTTTTTACTTTCAAAAATAAAACCTCACATCGAACAATTTAAATAGAACTATTCAATCCGACCACCATAGAACTTTATTATGGTGATTGGTATGTAAAGAGCCCATCGGAAAGTTGAACAGAAGAAAATTCAAGGTATTTGCTTAACTTTTTTTTTTGACTTTCTTCCTCTTGGCATTTTTATCCATTTGATCCATTTGAAAAATATTTATTTTGTCGTATCTTTTTGCCTTCTTAGCCACAAATTGCATGACCATTTATACTGTTCATAATTTTTGGACCGGAAATCCTGTAGATTTGTGATCTCCTTTGAGTCTAAAGCTCAACCGGCAACAAAATACCAGCAGTAAAACTCAAAATCAGTTATTTCGTTAAGAAAAATCAAAGTCATTTGCAACTTTTTGTTTTATTGCGCACCCCAACCACCCCTCAACACCAGGATAAAATCAACGTAGACAAAAATAGAAAATGAATGGAGAGTGTGCTAGTAGTTAAATAGTAACCAAGAACAAGAAAAAAACTTCTTCTCTGGACGTCTTTATTCGTCTTGAACCTTTGCTTTACCATAAACTAGATTTATTGGAAGATAGTGGGTACAACAACAAAAAAATCAGTAGAAAGTGGATACGATGAACATTCCTTATACTGATGATGTAAGAAATTGGAGAAGATACTTATGGAACAGCTTATTACAAGGATTTTTTGGCTGCGTTTTTTCATTGTATTTTTGTCGTACATGAAATTTCATGATTTTTTAATAATTTCATTTGTATTTTGTCCAGGATAGAATAAATTGTTAAAAAAACTATATTGCAGATATTGGTCATAACCAAAGCCGAACTATTTTTGAGAGTATAGAAAGGCAAATAATGTATTCAAAGCACCTGAAATATTTGAAATCAATTCTATATTCTTCCATCGGTATGGTATATGAAAATCAGTAAAGAAAGTTGTAAAGTCGGACTGGGCCGACTATATGATACCCTTCACCACTTTGTACAATATACCGTACATATGTATCCTTACAGTTGCATGTCAATGTGCCCTCAAAGGAACATATTTATGTCTTTCTGCAACTTATGCTAAATTTAATTTCATTCGGGCAGATTTAAAGTCGTCTGCTTACGGCATTTAAAAATTTAATCTTAATCAAGACCAGTCGAAATACATATGGAAGCTATGTCTGCATCTGCACCAATTTCAACAAAACGCAATAAAGTCGATCAATTTTCAATCTGATACTTTGATTTCGTGTTAATCGGGCAAACATTAGGAGTTTGGTGATGATGCGCTATTTACCTAAAATCGGACGAAAATATATATGGGAGCTATATCTAACTCTGAGCCGATTTTCACAAAATTTAACACACATTGTTCTTGACTTAATTCAGTACGCTATGCCAAATATCGTGCATATCGAAGGATATATAGGGACTTTGGTGTACTATTTACCTAAAATAGGACGAACATATATATGGGAGCTATATCTAAATCTGAACCTATCTTCACGAAACTTATCGCACAATGTTATATACTCAATTCAGTACGATATGCCAAATTTCGTGCAAATCGTAAGATATTTAGGGACTTTGGTGCACCATTTTTCTTAAATCGGGGGAAACTATATATGGGAGCTATATCTAAATCTGAATTGATTTTCTCGAAACTTAGCACACATCATTCTAGACTTACTTCAGTAGGCTGTACCAAATTTCGTGTACATCGAAATATATATAAGGACTTTAGTGCACCATTTACGTTAAATAGGAAGAAAATATACATGAGAGCTATATCTAAGTCTGAACCGATAATCACGAAATTTTACACACATCATTCTAGACTTCATTTAGTGTGCTATACCAAATCGTGCAAAGGGACTTTGCTGCCTCATTTACCTTAAATCGGACGAATATATATATATATATATATATATATGGGAGCTATATCTAAATCTTAACCGATCTTCATGAAACTTATCGCACAATGTTATAGACCCAATTCAGAACGCTATGCCAAATTTCTTGCAAATCGAGAGATATTTAGGGACTTTGGGGCACCATTTACCTTAAATCGAATGAAAATATATGTGAGAGCTATATCTAGATCTGAACTGATTTTCATGAAACTTTGCACACATTATTATATATATATATATAGAGACTTTGGCGCACCATTTACCTTAAATCGGATGAAAATATATGTGGGAGCTATATATAAATCTGAACCGATTTCCACGAAACTTAGCACATGTCATTCTAGACTTAATGTATCACGCTATGCCGAAATTCGTGCAAATTGAATGATATATAGGGAGTTCGGTGCACCATTTACCTAAAATCGGGGGAAACTATATATGTGAGCTATATCTAAAACTGAACCGATTTTCACGAAACTTAGCACACTTCATTCTAGACCTTATTCAATAAGCTGTACCAAATTTCGTGTAGATTCGTGCAAATCGAAAGATTTTCAGGGACTTTGGTGCACCATTTACCATAAATCGGGGGAAACTATATATGAGAGCTATATCTAAATCTGAATTGATTTTCTAGAAACTTAGCACACATCATTCTAGACTTACTTCAGTAGGCTGTACCAAATTTCGTGTACATCGAAATATATATAAGGACTTTAGTGCACCATTTACGTTAAATCGGAAGAAAATATACATATATATATATATAAACCGATAATGACACACATATATGTGGGACTTCTATATATAAATCTGCAAAACCGATTTCCACGGACACAATATATAGCACATATCATATATATGGGAGCTATATTAATGTAAGCACGCTATGCACGAAATTCGCTATGCCAAATCGAAAGATATTTCAGGGACTATGGTGCACCATTTACCTAAAATCGAATGAAACTATATATGTGAGAGCTATATCTAAAATTTTCATGAAACTTTGCACACGATTTTCACGAAACTTAGCACACCATCGGATGAAAATATAGACCTATATATTCAGTAAGCTGTACCAAATTTCGTGTAAATTCGTGCAAATCGAAAGATTTTCAGGGACTTTGGTTCACCATTTACCTAAAATCGGGGGAAACTTTATATGGGAGCTATATCTAAAACTGAACCGATTTTCACGAAAATTAGCACACATAATTCAGTAGGCTGTAAATCGAAATATATATAAGGACTTTAGTGCACGATTTATGTTAAATCGGAAGAAAATATATATGGGAGCTATATCTAAATCTGAACCGATTTTCACCAATTTCAATAGGGTTCGTCCTTGGGCCAAATAAGTGAACTGTGCCAAATTTCATCCAAATCGGATCATAAATGCGACCTGTACTTTGTTCACAAAAATACATGGACGGACAGACGGACATGCATAAATCGACTCAAAAAGAGATTTTATTAATATTCTCAAAAGTAACCATGGGTGTATTTCAATTCCTTGTGACAGTTACAAACACATGCACCACAGAGTGGTGAACGGTATAAAAATAAATTTCATCAAGACAACGTACTAGCGCACAAGAGTGAGACCTTGAAGAAAACTAGATTAATCAATGGATAGAATTGCTAGAAAAGCGTTGGGCTATGTGTATTGATGTTTCAGGAGATTATATTGAAAAATAAAAATATTTTTGAAAAACTAACTGTTCTCGCGTACATCAATCAGGACTATCTTGGCATACATCAATCAGGACTTAATTCAATAGTCTGCGCAAAATTTTGTCTCAGTTGGACAAATATTGGCAGTATGTAGATTTTGGGAATTCCCGACTTATTTTCATTCCCGGGAAATCGGGGATTCAAAATTTTCACTCCCGAGTTCCAGGGAATTCCCGAGCACTGGGGCGTGACGCTATACGTCTTAAAAATATTAAAAATTCATTTTTAAATAAGAGTATTTTAGTATTGTATTAAGAACTATCTGTATACATTCACATATATATGAACAATTTTTGAATTGTGCAATCAACAGGTTGCTTGATATATTGCTTGCAGAAATTGAAAATATTCTCTCATATTCCACAGAATTTGGTTTTATGGAATTTTACTAACCTTATATAAAGCTAATTTCTTTAAGGGAACCCCCCCATTCTCGATTTTTTATTTTTAAGATTTTAAATGGACTGGTAAATGAATACCAATGCTTGTTAAGGTTTGTAACTTGGCACATATATATTTGAAGATTTAAAAAGGAAGAAAAATAATTTACAAAAAATTGTTGTTGTTGTTTTGTTGTTGTTTTTTGGGTCCAAAGAAAAGTCCATATTTTCGATGGCGGGCATGATAACTCCTCACTGGAACATCGGAATCCGAAAATTCCAACTGTGTTAGAAAGAGGACATGTCTGGCTCTCGTATGAACTAGGATTATTGACTTCGCACAACAATTAAAAAAATGGCGGAACTTTGAAATTTTTTTTTTTTTTTTGCAAAATCGCCTATTTTTTACCACACATTAAATTAAAAAATAAGGAAGATCTTCACCGATTGGCTTTATCCTAGTTCATACGAGAGCTACACACTCCTAGAGAAACGTGTCAAAATTTGAAACCGATTGTATTATTAGTTTTTGAGTTATCGTGCCCGCCATTCGTTTTGAGAAAAACGTGTTTAAAGTTTGAGAAGCCCTTTAGCCGTCACTTGATGCTGACACAATAAATCGGCTATATCTTCAAGAGTTCTTGAGATTTTCACTTGAAATTTTGTAGGAACATTCTAGAATTAGAGTAGATTGGAATTAAATCAAAAAGAAATTTGACACCGAGAATGGGGGGGGGGTCCCCTTAAAAAAAATTTTTGGTTGTGATCTTATAGCAGTTGACTTTGCAACAATTTTAATTTAATTGCATACCAAATTCCACTTCATCGGAAACATAAATAAATTCTGCACAGATCTCTCGAGGTTTTGGCATATGCATCTGTGTCTCTTAAAAAGTTTAGTTGCGGTATAAATGTAATGTCACGTCGGTCACTTATTCTAGCTTTTATTTCTTTTTGTAGTAGCTGTGAAATTGAATGATTGATCGAAGCTTTTTGATCTTACAATGTTTTCAAAGCAGCATCAATAATAATTTAAATGTATGGCATTATTCTAGTAAAAGAACCCTTCTATAGGACATTCACAATAAATATTCTGTGGTGTTCGCCTATCCGAAACAGTTGCAACAATATGGGATTCAAAACGAACCAGTAAGGAAAGTAGTAAAGTCGGACTGGGCCGACTATATGATACCCTTCACCACTTTGGGTATATTCAACAGATGTATCCTATCGATGCACCAATTACATAAAACCGGACGAAAATATATATGGGAGCTACATTTAAATCTGAACCGATTTTCACGAAATTTAGCTCACGTCATTCTAAACTTAATTCAGTACGCTATGACAAATTTCGTGCAAATGGAATGATTTTCAAAGACTTTGGTGCACCATTTACCTAAAATCGGGCGACTATATATATACATATATGGGAGCTTTATATACATCTGAACCGATTTTCATGAAACTTGGCACACATTATTATAGACGCAAAATATATGTGGAATCTATATCCAAATTTGAACCGATATCAACGAAACTTTTCACAGGTTGGGTTATACTAATTTCAGTACGTTTTGTTCTTTCAATCATATATTGGTTCCTTGGTGTGTCAATTACTTAAAATCAATCGATCTATGCAATATTAGAACTTTGGTACATTATTTACATTAAATCTGACGGAAATATATATATATATATATATATATATATATCTTAATCTGAACCAATTTTCACGAAACTCAGCACACATCATTCCAGGAAACTTGGCATAAAGCACTCTAGGCTCTATTAAGTACGTTATGCCAAATTTCGTGCAAATCGAAATATATATAGGGACTTTGGTGCATCACTTACATAAAATCGGACGAAACTATATATGGGAGCTATATCTAAATCTGGACCGATTTTCACGAAACTTGGCAGACATCACTCTAAGCACAATTAAGTACGTTTTGCCAAATTTCTTTGCAAATCGAAAGATATATAGGGACTTTGGTGCACCATTTACCTAAAATCGGACGAAAATATATATGGGAGCTATATCTAACTCTGAACCGATTTTTCTCAATTTCAATAGGGTTCGTCCCTGGGCCAAATAAGTGAACTGTGCCAAATTTCATCCAAATCGGATCATAAATGCGACCTGTACTTTGTTCACAAAAATACATGGACGGACGGACAGACGGACATGCGTAAATCGACTCAGAAAGTGATTCTATGCATATTCTCAAAAGTAACTATGGGTCTATTTAGATTCCTTTTGCCTGTTACAAACATATGCACAAGGACATAATACCCTGTACCACAGTGTGGAGAAGGGTATAAACAAAAAATCCGACCGTTTTTCTTCAATCATTTTTGGAATTTCGAACCTACCTGTTATATAATCAGTTTTAACCCTTTGCTGACGAGCGGCGGATATATCCGCCCAAGCCCAACTCTCGAGCTGCATTTGTTTGTTTATGGTTTTGTTAGATTTTCATAAAAAAGTTATTCGTTAGTAAATTTGTTTGCTTATAATTTTTAGGATTTTTTAATTTATTTGAAAAAATCATTAATTTGTAAAACGCAAATATGCGACGTGAAATTGTTTTTACTGCACGCTCCAATATCTCCAATATCTATCCGGACAGACGGACGGGCGAACATACATAAATGTTAAATTCAACGTGTTAAATCCTTTTCTTATGTTATGTATTTACCAAACTAGCGATTCTAGCAACATAAAACTTTTTTTGCTACCATTTAAATAATCGCACACCCGTAAATTTACCTTAACTGCTTGCGGGTAACATTTCAATAAATAAAATTTTTTGAAAGGCACCTCGGAATTACGTGAAAACTAAAACTTAGTTATGTACATGAATGTTAATATGAGTATGAGTGGTTGGATGGATGGATGGGTAGTCTATTTGCCCTGGCACTAATGATATCTCGTATAGCATCAAATGAAATGAAATGAATTGCTATAGTGAAACGTCTTCCTTTGTACAGAAAATGTTACAACAACGATATATAACAATATACGTACGTACACAGACAGTCATTCACATTTACTACTTTGCCATAGACACATTCCCCGTTCGTTCTAGATGTCCTTCATAGTGTTCATAGTTTCATTATTCCGAACAAAACGGATTTGCTGCTATCCGAGCAATACAAGTTAATGAGCCTAATAAATAAGAGAAAGTTGACTATGATGACTACATATGCTGCTAGGAACAATGTAACTCCTTCGTCCTCTGTGAATGTATGGAGTATCGTATGAAGTCTTCAATAGGATGAAGTCTTAATAGTTTTGTACTCCAACGTTGCCATCAACAACAGCACCACATTTACTGTTGCTTTTATCTTTAATGTGAATGTTTTGTTAGAAAATACAACTCAAGAGAAATGTATGTCAGAATAAAGAAAGTAGCCATGGGCTAATTTAAATTAAATCTGTCAGAATTCTATTATTTGCTGAATGTAATTCTGCGTTAATTTCCTTTTGTTTCATTTCGCAATTTGTTGTTTTACAAAATATATTTTTTAAATCTTTTTTGAACTAATTGTCGGAGAAAAAAATAAATTTGAAATATGAAAACAAGTATAAATATCGTAAAGTTCGCCCGAGCAGAAGATTTTATATTTTCCACAATGGGGTGGTTATGGAAAACAAAAGACTTAAAATCGATTGGAGTCACTATCTGAGATGTAAATTGTCGATTTCAGAAATTTAAGAAGAAAAACCTATATATATGGACATTTTCAAAATATCGATATGCCATATCGCATGGAAAATGAGGACTAGACCTTGTAAGAAGACTATGGGAAAACATCGTCTTATATTGAAATTTTTCTGAGAATAAAATTATAACCATCAAGAGCCCAGAATGGATTTTTTAGTTTTTATTCACTAGGAATCCGATATGTCAAATTATTGCCACTTCCATGAAAAAATTCCTTTAACTTTTTATACACTTCACCACACTGTGGTGCAGGGTATTATGTCTTTGTGCAAGGAATGAAATTTGAATGAAATTTGGTATAGCTGCTTTGTTCGGCCCAAGGACAAACCGTATTGAAACTGGGGAAAATCGGTTCAGATTTACATATAGCTCCCATATATATTTTCCTCCGATTTCAGGTAAATGGTACACCAAATTCCCCATATATCTTTCGATTTGCATGAAATTAGGCACAGCGTACTGAATTAAGTCTGAAATGATGTGTACTAAGCCTCGTGAAAATCGGTCGAGATTAAGATATAGCTCCCATATATATTTTCGTCCGATTCAATAGGAATAGTGCAACAAAGTCTCTTTATATCTTTTAATTTGCGCAACATTTTGCATAGCGCATTGAATTGAGTCTGCAATGATGTATGCCAAGTTTCGTAAAAAACTGTTCAGATTTCGATATAACTCCCATATATATTTTCGTCGGATTTTACGTAAATGGGGCATCGAAGTCCCTATATACCTTTCGATCTGCACGAAATTGTACTCTAAAGACCTAAAGTTTGTACGATTGAGACACAATATTGTATAATATTCTGAAGTTAATATAAATTAACCTCCGGCCAGTTTCGCTGAAATCGGCTCAGATTTAGATATATCTCCCATATATATTTTCGTTGGAGTTTAGGTAAATTTTGCACAACATATCGAATTGAGACTAGAATGACTTTATTGAGTTTTATTAAAAATGGTGCAGATGTATTTCAAACGAGTTTCTGATTGAGATTAAATTTTGAAGAGTGCGGCCTACATTAATTTGTGCCATAGTACGCAAAGGACTCTAAACTTGTCGAATGAAATTAAATTTAGCATAGGTTCCAGAGAGGCATAAAGATCACAAATTCAAGTTAGTTCAGTTTCATGTCAATGTTCTTTCGAAAAGGCGGAGTCTGTTAGGAGACATATGTAGAATATACCAAAGTGTGGAAGGGTATAATACAGTCGGCCCCATCCGACTTTACTACTTTCCCTACTGGTTATTAATACCGAAAAAGAGGAGGAATATTAACGTGGGGTTATGTAAAAGCTTGGACCTATATATACACCGCACGAATTTTTGTATAAGTCAGCCTTACAGAAGCCTTCAAAATACCGAAATGGGATGGTACATTTTTATAGTACCATTACATGACAAGGCATACGACGCCACATTAGAACCGTTAAAAATCGAATTAGAGCCAATTTGGTTAAACAATTTGCCTAAAACCCTTAAAATACCAAATAATGGGGGCTACCAGGAAACATGCCAATGTTGAACATTTTTCGTAGGGAAATTTTAAACTCAATGAAAATTCAAAATATTAAATTGCCCACAAATTGGTTGAAACGCGTGTACAACAGAGAACTTCAACAAGCCACCGACAAAGGTAAGTCACTTAGATAGGCACAAGTGTTTTGGGTGTCAAGCCTTTTGAGTGCAAGTATTTTTTTATACTCGAGTATTTTTTCACACCCTAACAACATCAATTGTTTGATTTTACGATCACCGCTAGAGTATTAGAGAGTAAAAGGAATACAATACTCACAAGTGATAGTACAAGATTTGTCAAGTGGCAAATTATACTCAGCTCTTGTTGTGTTGAGTCGTTTCAGATCGTATACCTCTTTGCCTTGGAAACGAGTACTGTTTATAGTATTGCAAATGCTTCTGTATAATTAAGGGAAAGAGCTTAATACATTGTAATAAAAATAAAATTCATGTTTTCAACGTAAAACTTTTATAGTTGAATATTATTTATTTTATTTTACCAAAACAAACTTGTAAAAAATAAAGCAAAAGAAAACTCAAAATAACGGTAAAATGATTGTGCTCAAATCGAAAAATTTCCTGCGAAAATCAAAAACATGCGTATAAATCACTCAAGTATACAAGCCACTTGTTAGTAAAACAAGTTGTTACTTCTAAGAAGTAGAAGAAGTTCTTCTTCGTTTTGATTACGCTCTCGAAGAGCATAAGGCAGGCGGCTCAGTAACAACAAAAAATATCAACGCTTGATGTGCAGAGATCAAGAGAGTAAGACAAGAAATTTAACCGAGTGCGCAAAACGACACGTCAAAACATACCCGAGTGTCGATGAATCAATGTACTCGTTATGCAAGTGTGCAAAATATAATTGTTCTCACAATTGGCAAGTGGCCCATAAGTGTCAAAATAAGCCACTTGTTGTTGTTCTCTGGTGTACAATACTTTGACCACCACTGTATACGGGAGCTATATGCGCTTATTTCACCTTGTCATCATCTGAAGCGGCAAAAATGTTTGACAATTTAAAAAGGATTCGTTCTTGGACCAAAAAAAAAAAAAAAGAGCTGTGTCAAATTTCATCCAATTCGGTTCGTAAACATGGACAGACGGACGGACGGAAGAGCGGACATGCATAGATCGACTCAGAACCAAAATGAACCATGGGTCTATCTCGTTTACTTTTGCTTGTTACAAACATATCCACAAAGACGTTAGACCCTGTACCACAATGAGGTGAAGGGTACAATGATATTTTGGATATTTAATGGACTACTTTTCTCCCGTCAAAAATAGTAGATATTTGTCCGCTATTTAGGGTAGCCCCCATATAATGTCAGTATTTTAGGGGATTTTGGTCATAATCACACTTAACGTGTGTTTACTTTTATTGTGAATCGCCCGCTTCTGATACAAGACATCTTTTTTGATTATAATTTGCGTATATTTCTTCCTTTTTTTATAAAGTTACCAACAGCTTTGGTAATTTTATCCTGAACAAATCTTCAGGCGTTTCATAATCTTTTTAAAGTATTTGTTAACGCTTTTAGTATTATTTCAATATAGACTTGTAGATGTTTTTTGAGAAAAAAGTTAAATGACATATCTATATCGAGACAGGTGCCTTATGAAAGCTGCTGCTGCTGATGGTGGTGGTTCACATTTGCCAACGACAAACTTAAATTATGTTTGTATTCATCATCATTTCTTTTTCTCACTTCACATAGCTTCAGCTAGCTATCTGCCGACATTTTTTTGAAGTTATCATAGCAGGTGATATTGGCAAGTATGTTAAAATGTGATTTTTGGCTTAAAACACCTAACTGCGAATGTCGAAGAAAAGAAATGAACATCATGGATGAGTATCGTATATGAATGTAGGTATGTGTGAATGTATTTGTGCCAAAGAAAACAAAAGTTTTCTCATTTACCTTTCAATTCTGTGTTATTTTTGTTCAAGCAGAATAAATAAAGATGTTTGCTTACCAGGTAAAAGTTTTCAATCCATTTTCAAACACCACCCACTTCAGCAAGTTCGGGAAGAGGAGGAGGAGGGCTAGCATGTGTCAAAGTTGAAACGAAAACTTTTTACATAAATAAGGAAGAGAGTAACATGCAAAGGAGTTTTTTTTTCTTTTTCTTGACAGCCTTTGCTACTTCTTTTTCAAATTAATCTCATGATATCAACACTTAGTTTTAAGACAAAGATTTGTACAGGTTTGTTACTTGAAGGCAAAAAAAAAACGAACAAAACGTTTTGTTGCAGGCGTTTAATGAAGATTTCCGTATAAAATACAACGAAAACATGTGCGGCTTACTGTCGTGACAGGTAAACACGTACAAACGTGACCTCCAATAGATTTAGCATTTCAACCTTGAAACCGCTGATGAGGACGGAGACTGAGAGATAAAGCGAAAAGCGACTCCCTTGTTGATTGCTAAAGAAGGAACTAAACTGCGTATGATTGATACGAAGTTAACGTGTATTCGCTACATACATACGCACACTCAAACGGGGATGTGCATGCGTATGATTATTATTAATTTATTAGAAGCATTAAAATGCGTGGGAGTTGATGAACTCTATAAATGAATACTCATGCATACAGCATAAATATGTTTATACAGCATTTATCATTGTTGTGTCATCTGTATATCGGTCGCCTGCTAAAAAAAAATCATATGCAGTAAATATACATACTTAAGTACCAAAATAAAAAAAGTTTAGCTATATTTTAAATAACGATCTTATCTAAATGTCCCAGGAAAGCATATATGTATATATATATATATACATCTATCTATGTACTTGAAGGAAAATAATTTCCATTATGGCAAGAATAACAAATTACACAGAACGATATATATTTAATGCAGACATAACATATTTTAAAACGTAAATGTGTATGATTTTCTCCTCGTTGTTGTTGTTGTTGTTGTTAAATTTACATTTAGCAATTTGTTATGTGCATGTGGGATACACACATTATCGCAATAAAATGTTATGAGAAAAAATAAATAAATTGTGTAACATGTCTGGAGAATATGCTTATGTATATAAAGTTTATAGAGCCAGAGCAACAATCTAAAAATCCAATATTTGAAATATCTTTAAATTAGGTCAAAGGTATTTAAATTTTACTTAACATCAATATTCACGAACTGTATTTTTATACCCATTGTTACGTTCGAATATCGTTGGATATCAAATATTAGTTCCATATAACGATACTCCCTTTTTACGACATTTTGGGAGTTTTAGATACGTTTCTTAACACAATAAATTAGTATTCTGGATTCACTTCGATAGTTGAAGTGAATCCAGAATAATCTGCCACGAAAATTATCAATATCGAACCATGTTTCGGGGTAGACCCCATATAGCGGTACTACGTAGAAAAAGTCCATAATAAAAACCAGTAAAGAAAGTAGTAAAGTCGGACGGGGCAGACTATATGATACCCTTCACCACTTTGGCTATATTCAACAGATGAATCGTAACAGACGTCGCATTTTTAAAGGACCAGTAAAATGAATTTGGATCCATAAACATGTCATTCTGCAACCGACACTAAATTTTTCATTTGGTCAAATATAGAAGCTATATTAAAATCTGAACCGATTTTCACGAAACTTAATACACATCGTTCTAGACCTAATTCAGTACATGGGAGCTATATCTAAATCTGGACCGATTTTCAGGAGACTGTTACATACATCATTCTAGACTATATCTTACTCAGGACCGATTTTCAGGAAACTTGACATACATCATTCTAGACCTAATTCATTACGCTGTGCCAAATTTCGTACAAATCGAAAGATATATAGAGACTTTGGTACACCATTTACCTTAAATCGGACGAAAATATATATGGGAGCTATATCCAAATCTGAACCGATTTTCTCGAAACTTCACACACATCATTCTAGGCCTAATTCATTACGCTATGCCAAATTTCGTGCAAATCGAAAGATATATAGGGACTTTGGTACACCATTTACCTTAAATCGGACGAAGATATATATGGGAGCTATATCTAAATCTGGACCGATTTTCAGGAAACTTAACACACATCATTCTAGAGCTAATTCGTTACGCTATGCCAAATTTCGTGCAACTCGGGAAAATATATCGGGACTTTAGTACACCATTTACTTTAAATCGGTCGAAAACATATATGGGAGCTATATCTAAATCTGAACCGATTTTTCCCAATTACAATAGGGTTCGTCCTTTAGCCTATTAAGTGACCTTTGCCAAATTTCATCCAAATCGGATCATAAATGGGACCTGTACATTGTTAACATAAATACTTGCCTAAACGTGGACCGATTTTCTCCAATTTCAATAGGGTTCGTCATTAGGCCAATTAAGTGACCTGTGCCAAATGTCATCCAAATTGGATCATAAATGCGACCTGTACTTTGTTAACAAAAATACATGGACGGACAGACGGACGGACATGCATAAATCGACTCAGAAAGTGTGGATCGATATAGCCCATTTTCGAACTTGACCTGCCTGCAGACAAAATTTTTTGCAAAATTTTGGGGATCTATTTCATTAGATTTAGAGGCTGGAGTGATTACAGCAGATAGACGGACATGGTTATGTCGTCATAGAATTTTACACTAATCAGGAATATATATACTTTATAGGGTCGGAAATTATTATTTCGCTGAGTCACAAAGGGAATAGTCTCAATTTTTGCTAAAGCAATTCTGCAGTACAAACAGGTGAGCTCTAAAAGTTTAGTTATTTCGAATTATAAGTTAATTATATACAACTATATCAGTAGTGTTTGTATTGATCAGTAAATTATCGTAACTGTAAGAAAACCCCTATTTAGAAGTTCAGCGGAATTTGTGAGAAGGTTATCCTGGGATACAACCTCAAGAACAGAGCGTGGATGAGCTGTGGTAGCAGTCCTTCATGCCCGGAAACTATCAATAAAGTTCTTTTATTTGGGAAAAGGATCGGAGACCCAGATAGCCCTTAGCAAAAGTTCATATTATTGGAATTCGACTTAGTGGAGAAATATTATGCTCTTGGATGGATTAAAGTTAAATATTAAAGATCCAGAAATGAAAAAAATAAACTGAGAAAATCCAAAAATTAAAGACTCTTGCCACAGTATTCCAAGGTAAGCATGGATCAGAGTCGTCTTAGAACTTTACCCTGACCTAGAATATATGGAGGAGGGTCGTTTTTCTTTTTATGGATTTCAATATATTTACGAGATTTTTGATATTATGGATCTGATTGTTTATACAAATCTGTGAATAATAAAGCAGCAGGTGCCGATGGGTTACCAGCCGAACTATTCAAGACCGGTAGTAAGATGCTGGCCAGCGAGCATGCACCAGCTCATTAGTACAATTTGGCTACAGGAACCTCAGCAACCTTTGTCTCGTGCAAAAAATAAAAGAGACAAAACAATATGTGGCCACTATAGAGGAATTAACCTCCTTCTAATCGCATAAAAAGTTCTATCCAATATGCTGGTCAATGGTCAATGACATTATTGGACCTTTATTGGCTTCAGGCCTGCAAATTCACCATTGACCAGATGTACTGGAGTCAGAATGAAGTCCGGACATTTTACAAAGGAGTAAAACGCCAAACCGAAGGCTTTGGTTCAGGCACATCTCCCGGAAGAGATGAAGAAGGAAGCCTGGTGACAGATACAGACAGCGAGGATCTGAAAGGAGCATTTTAAAAAGCTTCTGGTATTAAATAGTGGCTGTGAAAGAAGATACTACAGAACAAATAGGAGATGACGGTTTATATCATATGTATACCACCTAGCCAAGATGACGAATAATAATGCAACATGTGCCGATGTATTACCAGCCCAACTATTCAAGATGGTCAGATGCTGGTCAGGAGTATGCATTACCTGATTAGTACAATTTCGCAAGAGCAATGCATGCCCAATTATTGGAACCTCAGCATACTGTGTCTCGTGCACAAAAAAGGAGAAAAGACGACATGTGCCAACTATAGAGGAATAAATCTCGTTCCCATTGCATATAAAGTGCTATCCAACGTGCTGTGGAAAGACTGAAGCCAGTGATCAATGACATTATTGGATCTTATCAATTCGGCCTCAGGCCTGGTAAATCCACCATTGACCAGATTTTCACTCTGCTCCAAATCCTGAAAAAGACCCACGAAAAACACATGGACACATTTCACCTATTCGTCGACTATGACGCTGCATTCTACATCCCTATCCGTTCAGTGGTGTAAATATACATGTCTGCGTTCGGCATTCCTGCAAAATGAGGATTCAGACAAAGTGACAGTATGTCGTGTCATCTTTTTAAAATCCTGCTGAAAAGGTCATACAATACATATAACTAGCCTTCGCAGATGACATCGATATAATGTGTCGAACATTGCGAGCGGCAACAGCCACATTAAGAAGGAGTCTACCGATGTGGGTCTGGCAGTAAATGGCGAGAAGATCAAGCTGATGGTAACAACGCGCATTACGTCCAGTAGACTCGGAACTTCAGCTTCGAGGTAGTCAAAGATTTTATATATTAATACCCCCATATAAAAACTAATGACATCAGTTTTGAAATTCGGAGGAGAATAGTGTTGGCCAACAGATGCTACTATGGTCTAAGTAAGCAGTTTAGAAACAAGGCCACCTCTAGCCAGACCAAACTCTCACTCTACAAGACGCTGATACTACCCGTGCTGGTGTATGGATCGCCGTCGAATGAACCACAAGCTGTACCATATATTCTCGAACATCGACATATTCTGACGTATCAAGCTGCAGCGACTACGTTGGCTAGTTGTGTGAATTAATGAGGATGCCCCAGCTCAAAAGGCATATAAAATCGAGCCTACTGATGGTTCACGCAGTAGGAGAAGGCCACGAATAATATTGAAAGATCAAGTGGCAGATAACATTGCCGAATATGGTCTTTCATATTGGAAAGACTGCGCAAAAGACCGACGCGCCTGGAAATCCTTTTAAAGCTCGGCTTATGGAACGAATGTTCTGTTACAAGCCAGCTAAGTAAGTAAGTATATGTACTCGCACATATATGTCCATGTGTTGTCAGAACTTTGAAGGTTTTGCTTGATTTGTTCATTACCACATAAACGTTCCTCCCCTTTATGGTATTTTGTACTACAACATAACTCAATAACCTAGTCCCCGTATAAATGTCCCGAGCGACTTAAGGAATTTTAAAAGCACGTCAAAATAGTTCAGCTAGGCCCCTTTTTACTTGCTTTACTAACAATGTGCGATAAATTATTTTTTTTTATAATTACCGGAAAATTTCAACAGATTATGAAAGAGGGGCTAAAAAGAGAAGACATGTGTATTGGCGTTTTAAATGTTTAGGTCGGTAGGTAACCTAAAAAGGCGGGGAAATATTCCCCCTTTTTCAAGAATTTTGATAATTTTCGAATTAAGATTTTTTGAAAGTTAGTAAAATAAAACATAAAATTACACATTCGTAACCCTCTTAGAACATCGTTTACCATATAAGAATTTCGATTTTCTTAAAATTAGCCTACCATTTATCAATATATTCTCCCTAAGGACAATGTCAAATATCACACTAAATTAGGTGTTACCCTTGACCCATTTCAAAAGTTTATTAATGAAAATATGGTTTCTTTAAAGTATCTTCGACAAAACTTGTTAAATTTTGTTGCATGTAAAGTTTTTCGACATTTTGGTTAGAGTTCTATTTACCCTTGTCAAAAAGTGAATAACAACTATTGTGGATTGTGGACATTTCCAAATTAATGTTTAGTTTCAAAATTTGTATTTATGAAATTCGTATTAAATTTATTTAGTGTGTTGAGATGGTATTTACCGTAGGTAACCTCTGTAATACCTCCGGCTATTTACTTAGGACAACGTGTAATACGGATGATAAAAATCTCAACTAATCCGACATCTTATTTCGAAGGCCATAGACCAAAGCGACACTTTTATATTAAAATATGCAGTGATATAAGGTAGAGGACCAGAGTATGGCAACGAACGAATCATACATATCATAAATTTTCTCCCCGAAAAAAAGAAAGTAATAAAAAAAAGAAAACAACAAGTTTCTTTCCATTCCATTCGAAATTAACCTGCCTTGCTTGTGCAATGTACGTATATATTTCTATTTAGGGATGTAGGTGTAGATAACAACTCTAGTCTGGCTCCATCCAAAAATAGATAGAGTGGTAAAAATTTATTGACATTTTAAAGGTTGTTTCCACATTTCCAATCGATCGAATTTTAGGTATTTGGAAGAGGAGAAAGACATTTGAGGAAAATATAGTTCCAAGTTTTAAGGTTACCCCAATATAAACCTTATATTTTAACCGCTATTGACATTGGAGAGAATCGATTTAAATATAGCTGCCGGTAGTACGATCTGAAAATCTTCTCATACATTGACCTTATGTCGGCAAATAACTAACCAGATCGGGAGAACTCGATTGGTGCGAACGTAATTCGACACCCAATATACAGCTACCTGTTGCGTTTTCTCTCGCTTTCGATTGGCCACCCGAAAAACTGTAGTTTGGAGTTCACGAATCATTGTCACATGTTCGTAGGTAGCATCAATTTCTCACAATATTAAAAGAGGTTATCCTCAAAATTCGATCAAGTTCTTATATATTCGTAATGTCAAGGTACAAATAATCAGTCGGGAGCCATAAATGTTGGATATGTCAAAGCATGCAGCTAAATTGGAAATTGCCTACAAACAGGATATGTGGGCTAATGCCTGTAACAAGAGTGGTTTGTAAATTCGGCTAGGAGCTTCAAAGGATACGAAATACCAAACTACAGTCACATCTGTTAAGTAATGATACCTCACATTTGTTACATGAGCCGATCTAAAAATGTATTTCTATTCACGTCGGTCTTATGTGCAGTTTTTTCAATTCGACAGACCATGTTTTGATATGTTATCTTCCACTTGTTCCTTTCATCGAATTCGTTGTCTTCCCTTTCTGTGTGAACCATAAGTTGGCTCGCTTTTATATGGCCTTTGAGCTGGGGCATCCTTATCTATTCTCACAACATGACCTAGTCAACGTAGTCGCTGCAGCACGATACGTCTGACTATATCTATGTTCATGTCGATGTCATCGGCGTAGCAGAGTAACATATGCTGTGTGGTGTACAAAGTTTCATTTCTGTACACCACAGACCTGTTCCAGCGGGATGTTAAAAAAATTACACGACAAACTGCCATCTTGTCTGAAACCTCGTTCGGTACTGAATGGCTCCAAGAGTTCCTTTCCGACTTTAACTGCTGCCATTGTGCCAGTTAAAGTTTTCATGCATAGTTGTATTAATTTTTCCGGACGCAGATATAGTTTTAAACTCTTCTGAGCGGATTGGGCTGTCGAATGTGGCTTTGTAGTGGACGAATAGGTGGAATATGTCGATGTGTGAAAATCTGGTCTATGTTGGATTCGCGAGGTCTGAAGCCGCATTGATATGATCCAATAATATAGGTTTCAGTCGTTCATACAGCACGCTGTATAGCAATTTATATGCGATAGGAAGGATACTAATACCTTTATAATTGGAACGCATCGTCATGTCTCCTTTTTGTGAACAGGACAATAGATGCACGCATCCCTCTATCCAAATTTTACTAATCAATTGGTGCATGCATCTGATCAGAATCTGAATACGGGTGTTGAATAATTAGGAATGCCGGATTCCAGAAGATTTGCAAAATGCTCCTTACATTAAGACTGGTGCGAACCTTGACTGTCACAAGGTAATGGCCCGAACCGATATGAATGCCTTCCGTATATCACAACATGATAAACTTGAATTCCTAGCAGAAATGTAATATCATGGCCAGTCCAGCGCTCATATGCTGTTTCTTTTTCGTTGCTTTTTCATAGCAAGAGGGGTTTTCCGACTCCTCAACCCATTTTTATAGTTCTTATGGGTGAACTCGTAAAATGCTTACGCTCTGGTAAGCTTTAGTTATATTTCGAACAAGTTCTACAAAGAAGTTTTTAATTCTTCATGAAGCCGAAGCTGGGAAATGCAGCTCAAATCTTTATCAAGGCTAGAATACCTACCTACCAAAAATGATATATATCGATCGTCGTTTATATAGCATAGTTTAAGTAGTAGCGTTTATAACAACATCGTGTAATTTTCAGTGGGTTCAATCAGAGTATAATTTAATTATTTGTTTTCTATGTCATGTCATAGCACCCATATTAAAGTTCCCTGATGGAGTTTAGGAATATTAAATGTCCACTTCATGAAATTATTCAGCACGCCTAAATTAACTAAACATTTTTTCAATTACACTGACACGAAATTTTTATGTTGCGAATATGAAAAAAATTATTTGATAAATACAGTTTAAATTCGAAATCCCACAAAATTTACAAATTTTGCTTCGCATTTGATTCCCTATTTAGTTGCGGACACTTTGCATAGCAATTTGATATAGTTTAGTATGGGCAGAGTGAGGAGATGCGATACAGCGACTGAGAGAGATTTACAATAAAATGTAAGTGTAGCCACAAATTGTTTCATTTATATGCAACAAAATGTTGGAAAAATGTAAAAAAAACACCAACAACGAAAAACAAAAACCTACAATAAAACAAAGTCCTTTACTAGCAACTAAACCGCTATGCAACCACATACACACATATATATCCACCGCACAAAGTACATAGACAAATGTGTTCGTCCACACTCAAACACACAGGCAGAGTAACTCACGCACACACTCCAATGAACAGATAAACACACACACTCACATACACTTGTGTACATTGCCAGGGAGAACATTATCCTTTAGTCTGAAACGCCATTAAATAACTGCACTTCTATGGCACTGGTTTCAGGATTCAAATCCAAACGTTTGTTTTATTTGAAAATCGCATTTTTAGTTCGTTGAGCTGGCTGGGCTGCTGGCTAAGAAGAAGTGCGGTGCCCAATTGAGGGGTAAAAAGGCCAACACCAATGAAGAGTTTTCAAATTGTATACGTTTTTTATATGATTTTCTTTTCCATTTTTTGTTTTTGCTATGTATATTTATTTTTGCCGTCATTGTTGTCGTTGTTGTAATATAAATGTTGGCTATTTCCTGTATTTGAATTTGCATACAAGCTGGATGGATAAAAATGTTGTCGAAACAGTGTTTACTTATACTGCAGTGTAAATAAACAACAACGACAACAGCTCAGAACGGGATGAATACAGCACGATGCCAATCGTGAACGGCTTGATTCTGTAAATAGAAAAACATATCGGCCCTCAATGAAGGGACAATGTTGCTATTAACATTTATAGCGGTAAGACGCATTTTATTTATTGTGAGCTGATATTCTGATACGTTTAGCGTAACAGCAGCTTTAGTCGAGTGTAATGAATAGATTGTCAATGGCTGAAAAAACAAACAAACACTGCAAAAATTTGTGGTAATTGTAATATGTCTGAGTATACATGAACTGAGATTTGACAATCACTTGGGAGTCATTAACAGTCAAACATGCATATAAATCACGGCAATTTTAATATGGTCCCCAATTTTGTAATTTAGCGAGATTTATGTATATTAATCGACTGAACGTTGTCCTCATGTCCATTAACTTACCAGCGGAATTTTTGCCTACTGCATAAACAATTCTGCATAAAGATACTCAGGTCAAAAATTGGAACAGGAGCATTACTTACTTAGCTGGTTTGTATCAGAACGGTTGTTCCATAAGCCGAACTTAAAACCAGTAAGGAAAGCAGTAAAGTCGGACTGGGCCGACTATATGATACCCTTCACCACTTTGGGTATATTGTACATATGTAACCCCTCCAAGGAACATACCCAAGTCTTTCTGCAACCTATGGTAAATTTAATTTTATTCGGGCAGATTTAAAGTCGACTTGGTACCATGGGACAAATTTATGAAAAAAGATGTATAGCAAAATTAATACACGAAAGACATATGGAAGCTATGACAGCATCTGCACTAATTTCAACAAACTAATTTCAACATAACGTTATTCAAGTCTCAACTTGATACGTTGTTATTCAAGTCTCAACTTGATACGTTGTTATTCAAGTCTCAACTTGATACGTTGTTATTCAAGTCTCAACTTGATACGTTGTGCAAAAAATCGTGTTAATCGGACCAACATTAGAAGGTTGGTGCACCATTTATGTAATACCGGACGAATATATATGTATATGTGGGAACTATATCGAAACCAGAACCGATTTATCCGAAACTTGGCACACATCATTCTGGACCTAATTAAGTACTCTATGCCAAATTTCATGCAAATCTAATGATATATAGGGACTTTGGTGCACCATTTACCTTAAATCGGACGAAACTATATATGGGAGCTATATCTACATCTGAACCGATTTTCTCGAAACTTGGCACACATCATTCTGGACCTAATTAAGTACTCTATGCCAAATGTCATGCAAATCGAAATATAATGAAGGACTTTGGTGCACCATTTACCTTAAATCGGACGAAAATATATATGGGAGCTATATCTAAATCTGAACCGATTTTTCCCAATTGCAATAGGGTTCGTCCTTGGGCCAATTAAGTGACTTGTGCCAAATTTTATCCAAATCGGATCATAAATGCGACCTGTACCTTGTTTACAATTTAACATCTACAGACGGACAGACGGACGGACGGACATGCATAAATCGACTCAGAAAGTGATTCTATGCATATTCTCAAAAGGAACCATGTGTCTATCTCGTTTCCTTCTGCCTGTTACAAACATATGCACAAAGACATAATACCCTGTACCACAGTGTGGTTTAGGGTATAAAAAGATTTCCAAGAGCGTCGGTCTTGTGCGCATCTCCTCCAATTTGAAAGACCATATTCGGAGATGTTGTTTTCTACTTGATCTTTCCGTCTAATTCGTGAGTTTGGTTTGGTGCGAAGTGGCCTTGTTTCTAAACTGCTTACTTAGACCATTGTAGCATCTATTGGCCAACATTATCCTTCTCCGAATTTCAAAACTGATGCCATTAGTTTTATTTATGGCGGTACCATGGTATATACAATCTTAAACTACCTCGAAGCTGTAGTTCTCAAGCTCCACAGTTGGTCCGAGTCTACTGGACGTCTTGCGCGATGATATCGTCAGCATGGTCTTCTCGTCATTTACTGCCAGAAGCACTTTGGAAGACTCTTTCTCGATTTGTGCAAATGTGGCTGTTACCGCAGGCAATGCTTCTCCCATTATATCGGCGTAGGCGAGTAATATGTGTTGTTTGGTGCTATTTCTGTTCACCTTTGCGTCTCGTATGACCTTTTCCAGCAGGATGTTAAAACGTTCACATGAAAAACTGCCACCTTGTCTGAATCCTCGTTCGGTATTGAAGGGCTCCGATAGGTCATTTCCAACATTAACTGCTACCATTGTGCCAGTTAATGGTATCCTACATAGTCGAATTAATTTTGCAGGAATGCCGAATTCATACATGGCTTTAATTACCTCTGTATGGATAGGGCTGTCGAATGCGGCTGGTCAGTGGTGGATTTGCCAGGCCTGTAGGCCTATTCTGTAACTTTTAACATTATTCGAATTGGTATGTTCCAATAACGTCATTGACCATAGGCTTTAGTCGTTCACACAGCACGCTGGATAACACTTTATATGCGATGATCAGGACACTTATTCCTCTGTAGTTGGCACATATAGTCTTGTCTCCTTTTTTTGTGGGACGCAGAATGCTAAGGTTCCAATCATTGGGCATGCATTCCTCTAGCCAAATTGTACTAATCAGCTGGTGAATGCTTTAAAAATGCCTGCAACTATAATAGTTGCCCACACACCCCAATGCTTAAAGAAAGTCCAACTATGATTATCTATAGGGTATGATGTAAACACCCAACATATGAGAATTTCGTTTATTTAATTTAATTTTACTTCGAAAAATTCAGTTATATTTAAATTCTATTACCTTCATTCAAGAGTGTGTGTGTGCGTATTTTCGCTGTGGGACCGGCCGCCACAAATACAAATGCCACTGGGGATTTGGAAGCATGCAAACCAACCACTGTTGGCATGCATTGAATTTAGCCTAAAGTAAATCAACTGCGTCAAACTTAGGCTATAAAAAAACTCCCCGGCGAAAAATCCTAAATTAGTTCAAATTGACCACCGAGGTGTAAAGCATCCCACCCACATTGCTCGCCAAATAGCTAAACATAAACCCCCTTAGGCTTATCCCTCTGCATTTGTTCCGTCGTTTTGCCATCGTCTTTCCATGCAGGAAACTATGTGACAATTTTTATGGGTCTCTAATACACAATTAGTCACTTTTCATTTCATTCGCTTGAGTGTTGTTAACAATTGCAGCTTAGAAGAAAAAAAAAAACATAGGCGGAATAGCCGTTTTTATGTTTAATTTCTGTGCACAGTTTTTTTATGTTAAAATATAAATGTTAATCTTTGTTTATGGTCCAATGTTCTCTGTACAAAATAAGCTTTAAATTGCATATAAAATAATTCAAACAAAGATGTTTCGTATATACTATTCTATTAGTTAGAGATATTAGGTCGCACAGTGTTACGGAGTTATGGAGATGGAAACTCTTAAAGGGACATGTCTTTGTGCATATGTTTGTAACAGGCAAAAGGAAACGAGATAGACACATGGTTCCTTTTGAGAATATGCATATAATCTCTTTTTAAGTCGATTTAGGCATGTCCGTCCGTCCGTCTGTCTGTCTGTCTATGTTAAATTGTAAACAAAGTACAGGTCGCATTTATGATCCGAATTGGATGAAATTTGGCATAGCTCACTAATTTGGCCCAAGGACGAACCCTACTGAAATTGGGAAAAATCGGTTCAGATTTAGATATAGCTCCCATACATATTTTCGTCCGATTTAATGTAAATTGTGTACCTATACATCTATCGATTTGCACGATCCTGTTTTTAGGAAAAAATTAATAACAGCGGTTTTAAACGATTTTTTGACTTTTTAAATGATGTATATGTACGAGAAAGAGAAAACGCAGATTTCTACAGTAAAACAGGATATAACGAACAACGGTTATAAGCAACTACACATATAACGAACAAAGCTAACACTTTCTCAGATATTTTCATTAGTTGTTTTATACACAACAAACGGTTGAAAACGATTAGGGTAGTAAGTTAATAAAATTTCGACCCCGCGATTACATTTTTAAAGGAATAATTATTACAATGTCTTATGTTTTTGCAGAAAGCGTTAATAACGATTAATACAGTACCCATTAATACTCCTTAAAGACATTAATATGTAAAAGTGAGATAAAACCGTGCTTACTACAGTCGAACACGATTATAGTAAACACTGGATATACTGAACAACATTTTTTCATATGCCACTTTTTTATTTTTAATTAATCCTGAAAAAAGTAAAAAAGTAAATGTTTGATGGCTATATTCTAAGGGGAACTCAAGCCCACCATTTTCTGTTCTCCACTATTTAGATTTTTTTCTCATAATCTTTCCTTCGACAACCTATTTGCGGCTTAAGAGTCACGTTATTTGTTTTGTTATTCGTTTTTTCGCGGAAAAGTTCTATCTTCTTATGTCATTCGGTGCATCTTGACAAATGCATGCAAAATAACCTAATTTCCTATTTTAATTTGACGTATTTTTCGTCCATATTGTCGTTATTGGCAATTTTACTTGCGGGGACGTTGTGAACAACAATATGTTTCCTTGCTGTTATTTCTTTCATCAAACCAAATATTAAAAATATTATTTTTTTATCCTGAAGTTCCCTACAAAAAACTGATATATCTTGAAAAACGCAAAAAATCGCAATTTGAGACCTATTGGAATCAATTTAGAAGGCTTTCATTTATATATTTTAGTTGTCAAAAGATCAGACAAATTTAAACATTTTAGTAAAAGTCTATCTAAAATGGCTTATGTGTAAAAAATAGAAACATTTCTTTTATTATAGCCAACTATGTAAATTTTGAATCGCTACACAAACGTATTAACAAATATTATATATTAAATAAATAGCGCACACCACCGTTAATACTCTCCATGTTTAATTGTTATGTTTATGCTTTGAATTTAGCGGTTTTAAACGTTTTAAAATACGCCTTGATTTGTTAAATTTTTTTATTTCTTGAATTTTAGTTTCAAATTTTAGAGTTTGACAACGATTTTCACCGCTTTTAAGACACTTTTACGCAAAAAATCTTACAGATTCATAAAATTTGACATGTTTTCTTTTTAATGACATCAAAAAAGATTTTATTTTCCAAAATTTAAAAAATGACTTTTTGCCCAAAAAACTGTCCAAATTACATATAGTGCAGCGTACTGAATTAGGTTTAGAATGATGTGTGTTAAGTTTCCAGAAAATCGGTCCAGATTTAGATTTAGATGGTCCTTGTATGGGTGATATGTATTGCACTCAGACTTCGAGAACTACTTATACCAAATATACCGAAAATTTGTAGGTGCCATTATATGGGACAACCCGGAAACTTGGTCAAACTGAACACATTTAAGATTTTAATACTCAATCCGAATCCAAAATATAAAACAACTGAAAAGTAAGCTCGGCTTTTTATACCCTCCGTCATTTGGTGTATATTCAATGTTTTATACCCTTCGCCAAACTGTGGTACAGGGTATTATATATGCATAGAATCTCTTTCTAAATCGATTTATACACGTCCGTCCGTCTTTTTGTCTATGTTAACTTGTAAACAAAGTACAGGTCTTATTTCTGATCCGAATGAGATGAAATTTGACACAGCATACTCATTTGGCTCAAAGACGAACCTAGTTGAAATTGATTGAAATCAGTGCAGATTTAGATATAGCTCTCATATATTTTTTCGGCCGATTTTATGTAAATTGTGCCCCAAACTCCCAATATATGTTAGATTGAGACCAATTTTTGAAATGAGTATTGAATGAATTCGGTTCTGTTTTACATGGTGCACGAAACACCCTATATTTCTTTCGATTTTCACGTAATTGTGTATAGCGTATTGAATTGAATCTAGAATGATATGTTCTAAGTTTTCTGCAAAGACCTATATATTACTATTAATCTACACGAAATTATGTACAACGTATTAAATTGATTCTAGAATTACGCGTGTTAAGTTTCCTGGATATGGGTTCAGACTTAGATATAAGTCTCATATTTATTTTTGTCCGATTGTACATAAATGGTACACCAATGTCCCTATATTTCTTGCGATTTATACGAAAATGTACATAGCGTATTTAATTAATTGTTTCAGATTTAGATATAGCTCCCATATATAGTTTCATCCGATTTTCTGTATAGGATGCACTAATCTCTCCTTGTTTATCCGATTCAGACGAAATTTGTACTGTATTGATACCAACATGACGTGTGTTAAGTTTTGTTGAAATCCGTTCAGACTTCGATATAGCTCCCGTATTTTCGTCCGATTCCATTTATATGTCATGATAGCAATGTCATTTTTCACATTACTTGGTATTTTTCCTATGTACACTACAATAAGAATCTTGAAATCATCCCTTGTATATAATCAAAGTGTTGAAGGGTACCATATAGTCGGCCCCGTCCGAATTTTGATCTTTACTAACAGGTTTTAAGTTGGAACCTTTAAAAATTGCAAAAAATAAGCATTATATCTGTGTATATTTAAAAACATTGAAATATATTACAACTAGCATAGGCCCGCTACGTCGTTAGCGGATCGTTTTATAGTTAAAATAAATAAACTTTAATTTAGCTACACAATATAACTTAATATGGATTTATTAATTTTTTAAATATGTACTATAATTGGTCCTACATCTTTAGTTAGACAGCATTTCTTTCGAACATAGGTTTATGAAGCGCTGATGCTTCGATCCTCCCGATAGACTCATTCACATTGTTTTTTTTTTTTTTTTTAATTTTTCTCCTTTCGGTAGTTTAACACTAACGCCAAATATATAGTACGTTTTAGTACTTGTGTATCCTTATAGTACGAATTTATAATATAGTGTTTTGCACCGTACAACACTTTTTATAATTACATTGACATATTGGTTTTAACAAACTTCTGCCTTTCTATTTAAGATTTCCCTTAAAAGTTGCCGAAATTTATTTTTTTCTGTTGTGTGTTACAAAATCCAAGACATATTTTGCACCTCATTCTATTGGTTATAGCTTGAGCTCCAAGTTTAAGATATAAATCTTTACCGATTCCATTCAAATGTAATGTTTAGTACTTTCTAGTACCTCTTAGTACTAAATTTCAAATTTTTTTCTCATACACCCCTTCCCCTATTGTTGACAAAACTGCATATCAAATTTCAATGTTCTACTTCATACCGTTCCGGCGCAATAAAGATTTAGTACTTTTTTAGTACCATTTTAGTACAAATTTCCAAAAAATATTTTTGCTCATCATTATATTTGTAATATCTTAAGCTACATACCATGTTTTAGATATGTATCTCTACCGATTCCATTCAAATATAATATTTAGTACTTTTTAGTACCTGTTAGTACTAAATTCCTAATTTTTTTCACACACAACACTTGGTGTATCGTAGGCAAAGATGCATACCAAATTTCAGAGTTCTACATCTAACCGTTCCCGCGTAATTTAGTTTTTAGTACCTTTTAGTACGAATTTCCAAAAACCCCGCCTTATGACACGCCTCACCACCAAACCCGTCCTACATGAATTATTTCTACGGATTATATCAAACCGGAATTTAAGGTCAAATTTTATTTGATTACAGTAACTATTAACATGGACCCACAAAATACTGTTCATATTTCAGTTCATCTAGTTCCCTCCAATAAATTCTAAATATTATAAATTCCTGTTGCTTTCCATAACGCCACACTGTGTTTTGTATGCTATGCCAAAATATGTTTGAGAGAGAGGGAGCCAAGTATTACTTGTAGTTATCAAACAGTGACACAATTACCAAGAAATCCTTACTACAGGAATATTTATATGAATTGAACAGTAAATTCAATCTGCAAACATCAAACAAAAGAAAAAAAGCGGGAAATTTTCTAAACATTTTGACGAATTCTTGTTGGCCACAAATTGAATTGCAGACGCGAATAAACAGCCAACTAGGAATTTTCCTTAAAAATATTTATGGAGACAGAGAGTGGTATTATTACAGCTCCTTTGTAGGATATTCTCCAAATATTTGCAGAATTTACGTCAATGTGTCACATGACAGAAATGTAATGTGACAATTATTCGTATTGGAGCTGTCAATTGTGCAGAACTGATGGGAATTTTTCTCAGTCTTATTGGGAAAAGGATTTCCTCTCTATTTTTCTTTATTTCTCTCTCTATTCCAGAGAGCATTTAATTTTGCCATGAGTAGCAAGGACTACTTATTGGCATCTCCAATTTGTGCAGAAAGGATATTGATGGTATTTTTCCCTGTTTTCGGGGAGAGAGAGAGTTGATTTTGTCTCTCTTTTTTTTGTGGTCTGCACAAACACACAACAATTTCCTGCAGTCTTTTCATTCTTGTCTTCTTATTGGTGTGGCCTTTGAGAGTGGTTGCGTTTGGTTGTGTGTGTGTGTCTGCCTGTTTGATGTTGTTGGCTAGCTGTGAACTCTGCTGGTTCGCTGTGTTGCTATATTTCAATGAACTGCCAACTCAGTTCTATTACAGATACCGAGCCGTGAATACACGCACACAATTTTGTCGGAACGCCCGCAAACATTATTGTTGTTTCCTCCATTTACCAAAGCAAGGAATTGTAAGCCTTGAAAACCGAAACGGAATTCGTTGGTTGGTTCGTTCATTCGTATGAGATTCAAGTTTATAACGATAATTGCTTATTTTCTCCGAAGGATATCAAGCAACAGTAACAACAACAGCTTCTACAAGCGAAACGATACAAGTGTTTAAACCAAAAAATAGAAAAAAAAAGAAACAACAAGTGTATTGGGATACATTTGAGAAGCAAACCAATTATGTATTTTCATGCTTAAATTAGTTCATGGGAAAATTGAAGTGAATTTTTCACCAAACAACAATAAAGGAATATAAAGAATTGTGTTTAAATCAAAGAAAATGAGAAATAAATAAATTAAAAAGTCATGGAATTTATTTAACTAAAATAAAGTTGTGAAGTAAGAAAAAATTAATAAAGAAAACAAATTTAAGGAAATTAATAATTTTTTGTGAAAATAAATAATATACAAAAATTAAGATTTGTGTGTGTGTGCGTGAGGGTCAGCTTAATCATATGTGTGACTCAACAAATGGTGCAGCAATAACTACTCGTGTTCGAAGTTTTAATAAAAAAATCGAGGTATTAAAAGTTTATCATAACTTTAACGTAAAACTAAATTGATTGTTTAGAAGAAAATGGTTTTCTTTTTCTCCGAAAACTGACTTTATTTCACAGTTTTGCTTTTTCTTTCATTCATGGTGCTTAAAAAACAATCCCGACAAAGCCAAGGAAATGTGTACGCTGTAAACTATTATTAAGCTTCTTAAAGAATAAAAAAAAAATAAAAAAAAAACACAGGATTTCCTCCTTTCATTCGCAAACAATGCCTTTGACTCAGTTCTGCCGTTTGTGATGAAAGCAAGCAACGAGAAGAAGAAAAACTGAACTCCATTTGAAGAGGATTATCATCCGTAATTGTTATATACTTTGGCTTGAGGCCAAGCCATAGCTTTTGACGTACATTTCGTAGTATGCAATTGTGACCCTTGTGTGGTGATTATAGAAAATGAAACATATCGTATACATATATGTATACAGTTAAATCTCTTATTTGCGGACAATTTTCAATAAACATTTGTTATTGTTTCTTTTCTTAAAATGGAAGCGAATAAATGTGGGGAGAAAACTGATTTCACTGTATAAAATTGAAAATGAAATGTAAAGAAAATAAGTGAACAATATAACGTTTTAAAAAAATGTGTGCTATTTAAATATGTTTGTTCAAGGATGCTTTGGACAAAAAGAAATGCGAGCAGTTTGAAAACCTTAACATTTTAAGTATGCTGACAAATTTAACAAGTGATTGATATGATATTTCAATTAAATTGCATTGAACTGAAAATAATACTATTTTTCGGTAGATATTACAAAACAATACCACCATCTTAAACAATATGCATTAACAATTGAAAATTTACAATGAAACTAAGTAGTCAGGACAATGTTAAAATATATACTTTTATATAATAACGAATTAAAAACTCGTTTTACAAATCTCATAGGTACTGGAAGACTTGTTAAGAACTAAATTACGATTAAACCAGTAAGGAAAGTAGTAAAGTCGGACGGGGCCGATTATGATACCTTTCACCACTTTGGGTATATCCAACCGATGGAATCCTAACAGACGTCACATTTTTGAAGGACCATTAACATGAAATTAAACATGTCATTCTGCAACCTATACTAAATTTTGGTCGGATATAGAGTTGCTTCTTACAAAGGGACAAAATTATGTAAATAAATTTAAAGCAAAATATCGAAATCTAAACCGACTTCATCGAAACTTGTCACATGTTTTTGCATTCGGCCATATTTTGAGTTCTTCATTTACTTCTAAATCCAAATTTCGTGCAAATGGAAAGATATGTAGTGATTTTGGTGCACCATTTACATAAAATCGGACGAAAATATATATGGCACCTATATCTAAATCTGAACCAATTTTCACAAAATTTAACACACATCGTCCCAGGCTTAATTCAGAATGCTATGCCAAATTTCGTGCAAATCGAAGGATATATAGAGACTTTGGTGCACTATTTACCTAAAATTGGACGAAAATATATATGGGTGCTATATCTAAATGTGAACCGATTTTTCCCAATTTCAATAGGGTTAGTCCTTGGGCCAAATAAGTGAACTGTGCCAAATTTCATCCAAATCGGATCACAAATGTGAACTATACTTTGTTAACAAAAATACATGGACTAACAGACGGACATGTATAAATCGGCTTCTCAAAAGGAACCATGTGTCAATCCTGTTACAAACATATGCACAAAGACATAATACCCTGTACCACAGTGTGGTATAAAAAAACTAAACTGCAATTCAAATACAAATTCTAAATAAATTAAATTTATAAGCAAAGGGACTTGAAACATACTTTGTTGTATATTTTTTGAACACAATTATCTCTGCAACAAATCTCTGAAGACATACTACTTTTAGACAAATTTGTAATTTTACACTATCCAACAAAGTAAAACAAATGTTACTATTTGCAAGTCGAATAACGAAACGTTGATTTATGTATGTATAAATATCAGAAATAATTAATATCAGAAATTAATATCAGGAATTAATATCAGAAATTAATTCGAAATTACAATCAATTTGTTTGGAAAGTTTGTCCAAAAGCCGTTATAAATGCAATACAAAATTTGTTTGCGCATTTTTTCACTCACCAAAAATTTGAATTGTTGAAACCATTGAGAAACTCCTATTTTTCAATCGCAATAAATTACATTTTTACTGATAATGTGTAAAAACCTTAAAGTAAGTCATTTTAAAATTCCCCATTTTAAAATTCAAAGATATTACCGATTTTTAATGGAAAATCAGATGCCGTCTAAACAGCTATTTGGGTGAGTCTAGGAACTTTAATATGCGTAAAATGTCGCGATATGTAATATTTATTAAGCATATGTTTCGAATAATCGATATATTTAGGAAATAATTCGACATCGACTTAGACAACCCCAAATTGAACAACAAATCGTTGAACTTTTCCATTGTATATCACTGGATTAAAATGAAAAGGCAATAAGTCCACTTTTTGTAGAAATTGAGATTTTGATACAGACAAAAATTTAAAAAAGCTACAATTGCCTCATATGTTATTTTGTAGTGATGAATGAAGGCTCTAAGTACAATTTACCACTTGTGGCTGCAGTTTGTCTCTCCTTTAAATTTGTAAAATATAGACTTATGGTCTTTACATGTTAAGGCAGCGATATTGGAAAATGTGTTTCATTTAAAACATATGGTCTGTTCCCGTACTGCAAGAATCTACTCGATTTTACTATTTTCTTCGATATCATAAATGAAAATTTGTTATCGTAGTAAAAAGTAGTAGATTCTTGCAGTACGGGAACATACCAATACTTACATATCAATGAAAAAAGTGGGAGAAATCTGATTTTTTAAGTTAACAGTTAAACTTCGAACCAGAATTTTGTATTGAAAACATTTTTTTACTCTACTTCTACGCATTGTTCTCCTTATTTTCTTGGACGATATTTTTTCGGCATTCATGACACTTATAGGATTTTTTATAGTTGTAAATTATGAAGTATTGTCGGATTCACTTGCAATATTTATGTAAACAGATCTCAATATGCTAAACATGTTAATAATATTAAGACATTGAAGGAACATATCCCTAAATTTTCGAACCAGAATTTTTCATATTAATGCCAATTTTTGAATCTCTTGAAAGCTGAAGACACATTTAATCACATGGAATAAATTTACTGTTTCACTACATCCAGAAACACTGCTAGGTTTTTCTCAACACCAACAATTTTTCAGGACAATTAGATCTTCCAAATCTTCTACCAACAAAGTTCTCAGTCGGTCTATATAAAACCCCAAATGATTTAAATGGTTTAATTTGTACTGAAATCACACATAACTGGAGTTTCTTCTCAAACTTAGCTATATAAAATACTAGCGGGACCCGTGGCGCTTCGCTGCCCCTGCTGAAGTTATCAAATTAAAATTTAGATATGATCAATTAGTAAGCATCCTATATACAGCTGCTATATTTACTAAAATTAATTTTAAAATTAGGTAAACCCCGGTATTTTTATATGCTCGCATAAACACTACAAAAAAGTGTGAAATGACCATGTTGTAGTAGTTATTAAATAATTCGCTGTTTTCTGTAATGGTGGTAATTTTTGTCTTCTTGAAATACATTTTTTCGCAATGTAACAACAATTCAAATATTATAATGTCAATACTTTTTATCAATTTTACATAATCGACCACCTCCATCTGTTACCTCCTCCACAAAATGGTATTTAAAAAAAAAAATTAGTGGCGTATCTAAATTTATCGTATCTCAGTCTCTGACTTTTTCCAGATGATAAAATAAAATAATTCAAATGCACATTTATTACTTCAATGTTTTTTTTTTTTTTTTTGAATCCAAAAAACATTTCGTTTGTTTTTGTTAAAAAAAACATGTTTTCACAAACTGACAAAAATGGAAAATTATAATGTCAACCAATTTTTTTCAATTTTACATAATATTTTTTTCAATATACATACATACATATGTACATATGTACTTCAAAATATATCCTCATGGGATGATGGGTATTTGTATCCATGTTACTCAACGATATTTTCAAGCCGCTACCTTAAGTTATGCCCATAGAATATGTTCTTCATGCTATATTTCTAAGTTTTATCTAACCTATGTTGCTTTCGTGGGATCGCTTGACTTACTATGAGCATTTTAGTAAAATCTGTTTAGTGGTTTTTAAGTCCAGAAACAATATGTTTTCTATTTTCGACGTGTAGATTTAAATGCAATGAGGTGTGTATTTTCCCTTGTCCGCGGTCATGTTGTGTGGATGATGCGTATTTATTCAGGCAAATTTTTAAAACGGTATCTGCAAGCGTTCTTAAGATAAACGCATATTACATGTTCAGAAATTTTGAGGTATGTTTACTATTGATGCTTTAACTTCGCATCCACGCGGAATTTTAAACGTTTATATAGCCTATGTTACTTTCAGGGCATGCTCCGACATACAGTGTAAATCTCATTAAGATTTGTTCAGCGATTTTGGCGTCTATCGGTAACATACAAACAAACAAACAATTTTTTTTTCTATTTTATATATATAGATAAACATATCATAACAGTATGCGGACTAGGTTTCCATTAACATTAAAAATCGGACAAAACTATATATCTAAATCTCAACCGATTTTCACCAATTTCAATAGGTTCGTCCTTGGGGCAAACAAATGAACTGAACTGTAGCATATTTCATCCAAATCGACTCAGAAAGTGATTCTATGCTTATTGTAAAAAGGAACCATCTCGATTCCTTTTGCCTGCTACAAACATATGCACTTTATTATAATAAATAATAGCCAAGAAAACAAAATAAGCTATAATGCAGAATTCGAATATTTTTTGCACTTATATCGAAATTTTATATATGTTAAGGTGTCATTTAAGCAATTTCGTATATTTCGAATCAATTTAAGTAAGTCGACCACTGTTCATCTTTTGGACTCGCACACAAATTTTTACCAATTTTTTCCCATAGTATAGGTTTTCGGTTTTTTTCCTGTTGCTATAACCAATGTCAGGAAGAGCTCTTCACGCCGTCCATCGTTTAGCAGGTTTGACACATAAGACGAGGGTCCACACAACGGTTTGGTGTGCGTGTGTGTGTTTTTTTTTTTTTTTTTTTTTTTTGCTAAATATTATTAAGTATGTACTAGATATTGACAAAATGTACTTTATGGGGTCAAAGGGAAATTTCTCTGTGTACTAATCATTTTTTTTTCTCTGTTGATTTAGTTTGCTGGTTGCATTTACATTTCACAGGCTTACTATATAATTTTTTTATATCACAATTTTCTACAAAAAATATGAGTAACAATAAGAAATAAGTATGTAGTTTTGGTCCTTAACAAAATTCTTGGATGAAAAATTAAAAAAAAAAATATTTGCAACAGTGGTTAATATTATAGCTTTTTAGGTTGTTATTTTTTTGTCAAACAATTACCAATATTTTCGCACTCGCTTATACTTTCATTTTTATTAATTTGAACTCCATGTAAAAACAAAGTATTTATGTTTTGTTATATTTTTGGAGTTTAAATGCTAGTAATATCACATACTAAAAGTTATTAAAATAAATACTTCATCTACTCAGCGTCCAAGATGAAACGGCTAATATTAGAATCCCGAACTTTTGTATTTAGTTTAATATTGGCGCGTATGTATTTGATAATACTAGGTTTGTACTAAAAGTACATTAATATTTATTATTATTATTATCATAACATTTTTATTACGATTTACATAATCTGATATTGATTATTATAATGACATGAGAGGGCGCAAAACGGCCCAGTCCAGTCTTTGCTTACTGGCATACGAGTATATACATATATTAATCCTCTCTTTTCTGGTGTATAAATAAATAATTTATTTTCATAAGAATTTTATTCTATTATTACTTATTTAAAATTAGTTTCATATTAAATTACAGGACGTCAATCAATATTGAGTTGATTTGCCATATCGTAGGATTAAACGATCGAAGAACATAGATTCTAACTATATATAACATTTACGCTGTAACATATAACATCCAGACGGTCAATCTATTTTTGTATTTTAATGAAAAATCAAAACAGAAAATATTAACAATCTTTTTATTTTTGACATGTGTAGACATATCATATTTGCTTTTCTGTCTTGTGTCTCGACATTCTAATGGTAGACAGACAGACGTTTTCATTCAATGACAAAATGAGCCAAATATAATAAGCCACAACTTTATGTCAAAAGGAAAACGGTATGACAAATTTGCCTTAAAAAATTATTACGTACGTACATATATAAACATGTGGCTTCATTAAATTTAATAAGCGTAAAAATGTGAATTGTTTAATATATGTATACACAAATTGTGGCAATATATAAAATGTCCCTAGTTTATGATACATTTAAGTGAGACGTAAATTTAAACAATGTAATGAATGATTTTAAAAATTATATTAGTTTTCTCTTTTTAACAGAAAAACTTTCTTTGGCTTAAAATTAAGTGGCCATGATTCCAAGCAGGTGTATTTTTTTTAAGCTTAGTTGACTTTTTCGGCTAATATTGATTTTTTATATTCATGTGTGATCACTTAATTCCTGCAACAACGTTGCCTCTACATCGATATTTCCAAGTAAAATATGCCCACAGTTAAGTAGAACAAACACCGCCAACAAAAAACATACAAAACAATTGTTGCGTTACTAAAAAAGTATCATATTTCAAATTACTAGATTTGATAAATTGTTTCTTCAACAAATTTAAGAGTATATGAAATTAAATGGGCAAGCCCACCAAGTGCGATATAATATTTTCGTTTTTTTGGGGGGATAATAACAATAAACTACGACCACCACCACAACCCCCCCCCCCCCCCCCCCCCCCCCACCGTCCTCACCTGAAGTGAGGAAACAAAGCGCACACTGTCATACGATAACAAAGTTTCGTTCTTTTTTTCGTTTGTTTTTTTATGACCAAAAAGTTTCGTGTTGTCCACCCATAGCCATAAACAAATATGGGGAAGGACATATTAAAAACAATTTACTGTCATGGAAACAATTTATGTGATATACTGTTAAATCTTTAATAACATTTTTATATGATTTTAAAGTGGGCTTTATGTGTGTAGGTGTGCATCTATATAAAAAACGAAAAAAACATGTAAATTTAGATTGTAAAGGTTTTTGGTTTAATTTTACAATAAAGTTGAGGAAAATTCAAAACATATGACATTTTTTTATTCACATTGTGTAACGCAAAAAACAATAGTTAGGCCACCCTCATTTGCGTACTTATGTTTATTATGAATGCAAATTACTAAAATGACGCAATTACAGTCTGTAATTTAGTAAATCTGAACTGGTAAAAACAAAACACCAAGGAAGGTAGTAAAGACGGACGAGGCCTACTATATGATACCCTTTTACCACTTTGATCTTGGTTGTATGTTTATGATAGTCGTTCGATAGAACAGACATAGTATCTTTGGAGGATCATTAACATAAAATTGGACGACATTAATTATGTGATCTATACAGATATATGGACCGATTTTAATAAATATTTTATTACTGTTAATGGACGAAGTCATAAGTTCCGTGCCAGAATCTAAAATAATAATAATAATGCTGGCATATTTACTAGATTTGCGTTCCCGATCTTTTCAAATCATTTTGTACCGATTTTGAAATATTTCCCTTTTACTAGATGTACTATTAAAAAAATACTGGAAAAGACCAATTATGTCCCAATTTAGATTAGTCTTTGTTTGTAGGAGAGAGGGACAAGCAGAATAGAAATGGAAACAAATTGCTCGTACCGGCAATTTTATGGCTATTAGTTTTTATACCCTACACAACTATGTTGTCAGGGTTTTATAGTTTTGTTTGTAACGCCGCGACATATTGGTCCTAGACCCACCTTTAAGTATACCGATCGTCATATCTCGACTAGCTGAGTTGATCTAGACATGTGTGTCCGTCCGTCTATCCATTATAATTTGTAAACACGACACAGGCCACAGTTATGGACCAATCTTCACGAAATTTTGCATGTAGGATGGGTTCAGGCCAACGAAGACCCCTATTGTTTTTTGGAAATATCGGTTAATATTTAGGGGATGAAATGGACCAAATACTAAATTTTTGTCGGTTTTTATGGTCGCTCCAGAGGCCGCAATAATGGCCCGAACATCGTGAAATTTTCTATGGAGAAGAGGATCAGGCCAAAGAATGAGCATGCCTATTTTCATGAAGATCGGTCAATATTTAGCGGGTCAATTGTGTGAAAAATGGCGAAATTTGTATTCTATAGAGTATATATTTACCCCTGAAGGACATAGACCCGAGAAGTTCACTTTATATCCAAGAGGAGTTGGTGACCTTTAAAGTAATACCAATTATATTGTTGTATGTGCTCGGATGTGGGAGTTACACCTAAATATTTACAGGTTTCTTCGTATTCGTATATTATTTATTAACCCATTATCACTCTAGAGAGCGGAACTATAGCGTTGATCGCATTGAAATTTACCATGAGGTTTTAGTTATGGTCAAGGACAACGCCTATAATTTTCGGAGATGATCAGATAATAATTTTGGAATGAAGTGGACCGAAAACTTAATATTTTGTGTTATTTTTCGTGTCGATCTATAGACCACAAATGAAAGCCGAACATCACAACTCAACTCACGGTGAAGGGAATCTGGACAATAGCTGTACTGAATACTCGTAATATTCGGAAAATATGTCAGTGTGAGGAAGAGGTCCTTTTTACCTCTAATCGGGGAAGAGGGTGCAAATATCACGAAATATTGTCCAGGCTCGGAATATACATCCGCAGAAAATTTGAGTTCCTTGGTAGTTGTGTAGGGTATCGTATGGTCGGCCCCGTCCGACTATACTGCTCCGCTCACTGGTTTGTATTTCATATTTGTTGGCATTTTATATTTATTTAAATGTGAAAATACTATTTGGAACAAATAAAAAAAAAAAAATATTTTTGAAACGGAATTGCGTTGTATAGACGCATGAAGCAAGTTCAAAAGAGAACGATAAGAATTGCCAAAAGTAAACTCGCCTAATCTTAATCAGGACTATGTTCAAAAACAAAAAAATTTGAAATGGCACTGCGAAAACCTTTTCAAATATGGGAGCTATGCATATCTGAATCTCAACCGATCTCCCTAAAATTTAGCAAATGAT